>NC_057720.1:25830935-25831940 GCF_004010195.1 Chiloscyllium plagiosum | reverse complement strand
AATGATGACCATTAATCGATTGTCAGAAAAAACCATCTGGTTCACTAATGCCCTTTCAGGAAGGAAGCTGCCATCCTTACCTGGTCTGGCCAACATTGTGACTTCAGACTCACAGCAATGTGGTTGACTCTTACCTGCCCTCTAGGCAATTAGGGATGGGCAGTAAATGCTGCCGGGCCAGCGACACCTTCATCCTGTGAATGAATAAAGGAACATAAACGTCTGTAGCCAGTGTGAATCAATGCATGTTCAACGATGTTGTGAGCATTTCCAAAGCTAAGATCTCTATGTTCACAACTTTATGGGCTGCCAAAACCATTGTTCATTACTTGGCATGAAAAAGAGAAAAAAAATCCTTCAACTGTGGCTGTCAGTAAATTAACTGGTGTCTCAGTAGGATGGATGCCTGAGTGAATCCCTTCCCCCCCCCCCCCTTCCAGGTGGGATGGGTAAATAATTCCCTTCTGGCATTCCCCACATTTCCAGAGTCGGTCCCTAGTGTGGCTGCACTGGTGTTTTGCCATTTCAGATAAATGCTCGCAGACTGTTACACACACCGTTAGCCCGCACCCTCCCCCCCCACCCCAAGAACCAGTATAAAGCAGTAAACATTATCCCCTGCTGTGGAGGGACAGCCTGTATTGGTCTGAGTAGGAACACTGAGTAGATTTACCTAAATAACAACTTAATCAGTGACCAGAGCAAGTTAGGCAAGTCCAAATAAAATGCATTATAGCACAGAAAGAGGCCCATCAAATCCAAGCTGGCTCTCTGTAGCAGAATCCAATATTCTCATCCCCCATACGTACCACAAACTCTGCAAGTTTATTGCCCTCAGAACTGATCTAATTGTTTTTATCAATCATTGATCTTCTCTACTTGCACCACCATAATAGGCAACATGTTCTGCATATTTCCAGCCAATACAGTCAGCAGAAACACTTGCTCATTTCCCACTGTCTCAAAACCTTACATCTGACCTTAACTCTTGTGCCATCACCTATC
>NC_057720.1:25815216-25830922 GCF_004010195.1 Chiloscyllium plagiosum | reverse complement strand
GCGAGAGTTTCAAAGCGTCTCTAAAGTAGCCGAGTGTCTACTTGTAGAGACTCTTCTTCATGAATCTCTGCCTTACCCACAGAGACAGTGTATTTAATAGGAATTAGACAAAGGCATATCAGTCACATGGGCGATTGTCAACAGATAGTTTACAGTAGTTAATTATGACTTTACAAAGCTTGATGAATGACGATGTCCTGTGATAACGTGTGAATGGATTACAGAAATTGATAATCATATTGTTCATGATTATGTGTTGATGGGAAGAGATTAACGCAGAAGGGTTCTTCCTTCAGTAAATGGAGTATTCACTTACCTATGGTCATATGGAGGGGAGGTAAGATAATGGGAGTGGGAGGCAGTTTAACAGGGTTGTGCACAGGGTTCTCAGTCTTGTCTGAAAAGGGCAAATTCCTCTGTCTGGGGTTACGGGAGAATCCACATGTATGGCTGTAAGAGGTTCTATTTTGAGATACTATCAGCCTCCCCCTTCTGAGGTGTTCTGTCTGTATTCTATGAGTACAGGCCTTCGGTTGATGAAATAAGGGGAATGTTTAACCCTTGAAGAGGCATATTCCACTCAAAATATTATCTCTCGCAGCACTGGAATAATTGGCCCAACATGTCTGTGCGGACCATGATGCCATTCCAAACTAATTCCATCTGCCCGGACATGATCCATAAAACTGCCAACCTCTGCCAGCGTATTCGCCTGCCCAAATGCCTCTGAAGCATTGTGATTGTTTCTGCTTTTACCACCTCCCAGGACAGTACATTTTAGTCATCTACCGCATTTTGCATAAGAACCTTGCCTGACATAACTCCCTTTCAACTGTCACATGTTGTTGAAAATACTCAGCAGGTCTTGCAGCATCTGATAAAATAAAAATCTGTTGATGTTTCGGGTCCTTCCTCAGAAACGTGAAGTCTGATTTCTCTTTACAGATGCTTCCAGACTTGTTAAGCATTTCCAGAAGCTTCTGTTTTTGTTTCTGATTTACAGCATCTGCTGTTCTCTCGGTTTTTATTTTCTTTAAATTTCCCCCTGTCCCCTGAAATCTATGGCCTCTAGAATTTGTCATTTCTACCTTGGAAAAAGATTCAGATTATAGAACATAGAGCATAGAACAATACAGTGCACAACAAGCCCTTCGGCCCTCAATGTTGGATAGAGGTGTGTGTGTGTGTATGTGAGAGTGAGAGAGTGAGAGAATCATGAAGTGGGGTCACCTGTAGTGTGGCATGAACCCAAGATCCCGGTTGACGCCGTGCTCATGGATACCGGGCTTGGCTATCAGCCTCTACTCAGCCACTCTAAGTTGATGCATGTCCCGATGTCTGCCTTGGAGGACATTCACCCAAAGATCCAAGGCCGCATACCCTTGAACACTGAATTGTTCCCCCACTGGGAGGGAACACCCCCGTGTGGCCTTTGTTGTGCGGTGTCTATTCATCTATGTTGTCAGAGCTGCAATCAGCCATGAGGTATTCCTTCACACTCCTGACTTGTGCCTCGGAGTTAGGTTTTGCAAAGTCAGGAAGTCAGTTATTCACTGCAAGATGCCTGGCCTCTGAGCTGCTCTTGCAACTGCATCATTTATATGGTTAAAATAATTTAATTCACTTTCTGGTCACCCTCAGGATATTAGCTTTTTATTTTTAAATTGTAGAATATGACTGATGCTGATGAAAAATAGAATTGTGATGTCAGCACTGATATTCTCCATTCCTGCCTTTGTAGATTTCTGGATTTTCCTGGGCCCCTGCTTGCCAGGGAATTTTCTCCATAACAAAGTGAGCAATGTTTAGTCTGATCTCTGGTGATAAGAATTCCAACCCAGCTCGGAAAAATTCAAGCCATAATCCAGGCTAACACTTTGGGGCTACACTGCATTGTCAGATATGATTGCCTCTGATTAAAATGGTAAACCAATTCTGTCAGTTTAATTGAATATCAAACATGCCGCACAGTATTCAAAAGAGCACTAGGAGATTCATCCATGGACCAAAGTAAATCAACTGGTCATTTATTTAACTTGCTATTTAGGGACTGTCTTACACAAGCACAAGCTGCCACATTAACTTATATGACAAACATCGCTGCTCTTCAAAGATTGTCTCTTGACAGTGAAGTGTTTCCAGGACATAAAAGGTGCTAAATAAGAGCAAGCCCTTTCATTTCTGCTTCAGATGTTTGACTAAAAAAAATCAGTTATCTCCATTGTTAATGATTCAGCAAACATACTGGGTACGTGGCAAGCATTTAAAACAGTGCGATGATTTAAATTAAATAAAGAACACTAACAAGTTACTTCTATTTGTGTGGCAATGCTGCCGGGCCCCACCAAAGCACACAGACACATATATCCACACCTATTTACAGAACCACACTATCCTTTTAGAAAAAGTGTTAAACTCAGTCAAAAATGCAAATCATTTAGTCAAAAGTATTGTGATGGTGTTATGCTGTACCTAGTACGTACACATACTAAAAAGCTTAAACGAATTCACTTAATTCCAGCCTGCGCTTGGAAAGAGATTATAAAAATCCCCACTGTAAAACTACAAGGTTGTGAATTTGAATGATCTATTTCATTACTAGAATTAATCTGTTTCAATAGCTCAGGCTTTGCATGATTCAACTGCTTTAGAGAAAGACTATCTTTCAGCAATTACGATGTGAAGATCACAAGACAGCCTGTAGACAGTGCAAAGATTATGTTCCAAACTTAGCTAAGGGCTTGAACTATGTCACAAGTTTTGCCACGCAACTAGCTAAGAAAACAGAAAACGCTGGAAACATTCAGTAGGTTAGGCAGCATCTGTTAAAAGATCACAGTAGGGTTAACGCTTAAGGATGATTTTTTTTCCCAAAAGCTATTTTAGGCTCAAGAATATTGATTTTCTTTAAATCATCCACTTGTAGGGAAAGAGGAAAGGCTGTGTCATGTCCCTATGATAATACAATACCACTGATGAGAAGGAGCAAGAAGGTCTATTTATTTCCTTTGGTCTGGAGACAGGGATAGCAAGGGGACATGGGTTGGAGGGAAACATGGCCAAGGCCCACACTGAGCCCCTAATATTTGGCTAACCAATACCAAAATGCTAGCAATCGTAGATTCCTTACTTACCCACCTCAGTGAAGAACAGCAAGCAGACTTAATGCAACTGCTGTCAAGACCTTATGGGGAGACAAATTAGGCTGCATAACTCTATGAGCTCGAACTCTAACTCTAAGTGATGTGAAAATGATCCCTCCCAGAAGGCAACCTCCCTAGGCCCAGAAAAGCTGGCCCACGCTCAGGAACAGATTAACTACACGCAAGAGCAAAACAAATAAAGCCCAGCAGCTGTAGTAAGAGCACTGAAGTTATGCTCATGCCCAATCCAGTAGTTCCATAATGCTCTGTATTCATCATAAAAAAATGACTGGAAGCCAACTCCTACCCAATGCCCTTGCTTGTAGATTGCATAGACAGGGGGAGTAAAACAGCTTACATTACGAAGATAGAGTTTCTCAATGGATATGTTAGGTTATCTTAACTGCTCGTGTGAAGGAAATCTCTGCCTTTGTCACTCTAGACGGATTATGCCAGTATCAAGTTATGGCATTTGGACTCTGAAATGCTCCAGACAGGTTTTAAAGGCAGTTGAACCAAACAGTGGAAGGCTTACTTAGTTGTATAGTGTACCATGATGACCTCCCACGTACAGTGACATCTGGGAAAGGCACTGAGAGCAATTGGAAGTCGTCTTCATAAAAGACAGTCACCTGACCCAGCGGTTAATCTCACACAGAATAGGTTTTCCTTGGCCTATGTGACCTATCTCAAATATAATAACAGATCAAGCATGAGTACTGGCCAGAGCTGCAAAGTATCAGCACAGTTCTCCATGTTCACAGAACAAAACAGGAAATCATGAGCTTCTTTGGAATGTGTGGTTCTCTCGAACATCAGTCTCAAGTTTCACCACGTAACTGTGCCGTTGACAAACCTACAACAAAAAAAAAGACAATACCAGCTGAGA
Organism: Chiloscyllium plagiosum; assembly: GCF_004010195.1. Lineage (NCBI taxonomy): Eukaryota > Metazoa > Chordata > Chondrichthyes > Orectolobiformes > Hemiscylliidae > Chiloscyllium > Chiloscyllium plagiosum. The sequence continues at coordinate 25,826,890 of NC_057720.1, read as the reverse complement.
AATGTCAAGCAGCATTTTGAAAAGCTGGAAGTCTTTTCAATAAGCAAGCCTATACTTGCGGCCCCAAATTTTAACTAAGTATTTGAAGTACTGCTCCTCGGATGCTGCCTGAACTGCTGTGCTCTTCCAGCACCACTAATCCAGAATCAATGCAATTGACATCAAGGTAGGGGCTGCCCTCAGAATAAATAAAGTAATTGGGAACAAGCTCTAAAATAAACAAGCGTCAGAAATGGAACTCCGCATTAGAGAACCAAATCTTTGGGTTATGAGAAATATTTTGATATATGTCTGAAATGGAGATTGTAGTCTGTACTAACCACAACTCATTAACTTTTGTGGAGACCTTTAAGATGCAGAATGCTGGGTTATTGTTGGAATTTGTCCCTTCAACCATACAACTTAAAAAATACCCACATACCAGGAGATCAGGCACTCTATCCAGTATTTAGAGATTAGATTAAAAATGAAGAGGTATAATTGATCAAAGCTAGAGGAATGAATGTGTGTCTGTGTGTGTGAGCGTGCCTTAGTGTATGTGTATATCAGTGTGTGTGTTTGAGTGTGTGTGTGTGTCTGAGTGTGTGTCTGAGTGTGAGTGTGAGTGTGTGTGTCTGAGTGTGAGTGTGTGTGTCTGAGTGGGTGTGTGTCTGAGTGTGTATGTGTGTATGTCTGAGTGTGTGTTTGTGTGTCTGTTGTCTTATGTACTTCTTTTTGCTTTTCTCCCTTTTGATGAAATTAAAATTAACCTCATTTCATCCATCATGCAGGGTAAGTACCTTGACCATGACCAGAACCACAGATCACCCAAAAACATAAATAAAAACTTGAAATTAAAGTTTGATAAGTGTACTAATGCAGCCAAAATGACAATTGATATAAAATTAGTGATTGTCTGACAAAAAGACACTGGAATGTGATACCTGATAAGGTCAAGTTTAGAATGATGCTGGAAAAGCACAGCAGGTCAGGCAGCATCTGAGGAGCAGGAAATTTGACATTTCAGGCAAAAGCTCTTCATCAGGAATGATGAAAGGGCTTTTGCCCTAAACATCAATTTTCCTGCACCTCAGATGCTACCTGACCTGCTGTGCTTTTCAAACACCACTCTAATCTTGACTCTAATCTCCAGCATCTGCAGTACCCAATTACACCTGGTAAGGTGTCAAGAAATCTTCAAAGGGATGGACTAATAAGGGAGAAGATACTCTAAAAACTCAATCACAGTCTTCTGGAATGATCTCAGACTGATGGGAGAAAAGACAATCGCGAGAGACAAATTTTGTGTCATAGAGTCAGAGATGCACAGCACAGAAACAGACCTTTCAGTCTAACTCGTCCATGCCGACCAGATATCCCAATCCAATCTAGTTCCACCTGCCAGCACCCGGCCTATATCCCTCCAAACCCTTCCTAGAAAAGACAATCGCGAGAGACAAATTTTGTGTCATAGAGTCATAGAGATGCACAGCACAGAAACAGACCTTTCGGTCTAACTCGTCCATGCCGACCAGATATCCCAATCCAATCTAGTTCCACCTGCCAGCACCCGGCCTATATCCCTCCAAACCCTTCCTATTCATATACTCATCCAAATGTCTCTTAAATGTCGCAACTGTACCAGCCTCCACCACATCCTCTGGCAGCTCATTCCATACACATACTACCCTCTGCGTGACTAAGTTGCCCCTTAGGTCCCTTTTATATCTTTCCCCTCTCACCCTAAACCCTCTAGTTCTGGATTCCCCCACCCCAAGGAAAATAACTTGTCTATTTACCCTATCCATGCCACTCATAATTTCGTAAACCTCTATAAGCTCACCCCTCAGCCTCCGATGCTCCAGGGAAAACAGCCCCAGCCTGTTCAGCCTCTCCCTATAGCTCAAATCCTCCAACCCGGCAACATCCTTGTAAATTTTTTCTGAACCCTTTCAGGTTTCACGACATCTTTCCGATAGGAAGGAGACCAGAATTGCGCGCAATATTCCAACAGTGGCCTAACCAATGTCCTGTACAGTCGCAACATGACCTCCCAACTCCTGCACTCAATACTCTGACCAATAAAGGAAAGTATACCAAACGCCTTCTTTACTATCATAACTAGAGGGTTACCTCAGATTACAACAGGATCTGAACCAGATGGGCCAATGGGCTGAGAAGCTTCTCTCAGAGGTAAAAAGTTCATTCTATCCTGGTCTGTATATGCTCTTGGAAGAAGCTATGCTAATGAATTAAGCTATCTGTTGAAGGAGCAGTGCTCCGAAAGCTAGTGCTTCCAAATAAAGCTGTTGGACTATAACCTGGTGTGTGATTTTTAACTTTGTTCAAATGAATTAAGTGCTAGTATGCACCAGTGGGTTGAGGTTTGTGTTTACTACTAGCCTTAGTTCAAGCACTAGTATGCTGAGACCTTCACATTCAAAACGCACCCACTAGTCACCCCCGAGTTGTAAGTAAATGATTGTCTGGCTCTGAGTGCGAGAAGCCAGCTAACCAGTAAACCAAACAAAAGGACTCAGGACAAAAAAAAAAATTTAATGCAAGGGTAAACTTCTCAAAATCGACTGCTCAACTATTAATTCTTCACTAGGTACCTGCAGAATGAAACATATATTGTTTAATTCATTTTTTTTAGCTTTTTAAACTTACTTACCATTTCTAATCTCCAGGCTTTTGTGTTTCAGTATATATCCTCAGAATAAATCCACTCTTTGTAAATTCAAGACAACAAGGTTAAATTGTATCCTTTAAAAACAGAAACATATTCGCAGGGGAATACTTGAACTCAGGAAGTTAATCTTGCTGTGACCAACCAGTGGAGTGGTTACTAAATAAGAGGAGCCAGTTCACCTCGCCTAGACAACTTGGGGTGTCTAATCTGGAGCCATCATAATTTAGAAAACCTTATGCAAAGTCTGGTCATCATGCTGAGGAGTTGCAAGTATAATTGAACTGTGCAATCATCAGCGAAGATGCTTCTGTCTTACAGAGAAAGGAAGATCATCCATGAAGCAGCTGACAACATCTAGGCCTACAGCACACCAGAGGTACACCTGCAGGAAGGTCAATGATTGAGACTCATGTTGTAGACATTCAAATCTTTGAGTAGCTGAATTAGGAAAGTCACATCTGGTCCTCAAAACTCAGGGCATCCAACTAACTGGAGCCCTTAAACTGCATCTGATTTGATTGTTGATCCTCTTCACAGTTCAGAAGAGCTGCCAACTGGAATGAGTGTACATAATAAAGAGGAATAGTACTGTGAAGGCCTATTAAAAATGCAGGCACTTTTGCAAATATTTTGCAGTGCTTAAATGTTAATTCTAAGTAGAGTTTCTGATTTGAAAATCTACATTCATTATAATTATAAGCAACAAATTGATTAAATACTTAAGAGTGTACTTAAGTAAGACACTGATTTAAAGAGGCTAGATAGAGAATTTGTCTGATCTAATTAGAACTATTTCTCTTTTCATCCTGTATTTGCAGACTAGTTAATTTGTCAATTGAATTTTAATACTTTGAGAAAACCATACAATTACACTGCTAAACTGATTGTTTAACAATTTTGCCTCACTGATAGATTGATTCTGATTGGTGTCAAGTATAAGAAAACCACGAGGAATGAATACATTGGTTCCCTACCTCTGGAACACCATACCTTGGTTCAACTCTCAGCAGCCGTAGAGGTGTGTAATAAAAATTCTGAACAGGTTGATTGGAAAGACGTACAATATTGAGGGTTCTTGCAGTAGTGCCCTTATGTCTGGATCTAGGAGGCTCATTTCCTCCTGAAGTGCATCATCACTTCCTGATTAGAAAATTTCCGGAATACAACCTTATCGAGGCTGTAAGAGTTGCAGCATCTAGCCAGAGAGCCATTGGGCTCCCACTTCACCTCTTTCAGAGAAGAATGAAGGCATCCTGTGAATTAAGAATCCCTAGATGGAAGTCCCACCAGCTGAGAGTTATCAGCCAGTATTCTGTACTCAGCAGTATCTCTGGGAAGGTGGTAGCCTCTTCTGGTTTTACACTGACTGAGCCCAGGGATAAGGAGTGAGCCAGACATAGATGAGTGATGACAGAAAAGGTGAGAGAAAGGAGAAGAGGGTCTATGGTTGTGGATGTGAGGCTCAATGGGCAGCCCCTTCACAATGCTGGGTTCCTCCATCAGGTCCAGATATGTCTTTGAAGAAAGGACCCTATCCCAGGCACCGATATCATGCTCCCTAATGGTGAATCCCCTGCCCATCACTGGAGCAATACCAGTGGCAGTGAGATGAGGGCATTAATTGCTCATGTAACAGTTTCAAAATACTTTGCCACAACCCATTACGTCTCCTTAGCATCTACCAAACCTAAGACCTCTACAAAGTCAAGGGCAGCAAGTAGAAGGAAACAATGATGATTGGGGTTGCATGTTAACTCAGTGGTTAGCATTGCTGCCTCACCGTGCCAGGGACCCAGGTTCAATTCCAACCCCAGGTGACTGTGTGGAGTTTGCATGTTTTCCCCCTGTCTGTGTGTGTTTCCTCTGGGTGCTCTGGTTTCCTCCGCAGTCCAAAAATGTGCACATAAGGTGAATTGACCTTGACACCCATAGTGTCCAGGGATGTGCAGGTTACATGGATTAGCCATGGGAAATGCCATGGGTTACAGGGATACGGTAGGATGCTCTTTGGAAGGTGGGTGTGGATTCAATGGACTGAATGGCCTGCTTCCAAACTGTTGGGATTCTATGAATAATCAGAGTCAAAACCGAGAGGCAGTAGGTACCTGATTAAATACCCTATCTGCTACCATACTCTCTATGGGGGAAAGTAAAAGATTACATACATGGCATAGTTTTACATCTTTATGAATTCCTGTTTTTTTGAGCTGTGCTCTGCCTTACTAACAGAGCTGTTTAATTAAAGCTGGTTTGACACCATTTGTTTGCTGAAGGCTGGCTTCCCTATCCTTTCAATTATTTATCAAATTTTAGCCCAGTTTTGTTAACCCTCCAAATTATCAATAACAACTTGCATTTGTCAAGTCAACCAATTCCCAAGGTGCTTTGCAGAGAAAATTGGCACATAACCTGTGAAAGTACAATTTAGAAACAGAAACGAGCCATTTAGACTCCAAGCCTGCTTCACTATTCAATAAGATCATGGCTGATCATGGTTTCTGTTTCAAATACTGCATCCCTATCTACCCCCAATAATTTCTGATTCTCTTACCTAACAAAAATCCATCTCACTCTGCCTTAAAAATAATCAATGACCCCACCTCTATGATTTTCTATGGCAGAGTTCTGAAACCACACAAGCTTTAGAAAGAAAAATATTCTTCACATCTCTATCCTAAAAGTGACCCAAACTTTACCACAGTAACGTACCTCATCCCCCAGTTCTGGTCTCACCCACAAAAGGGAACTTCTTTCTGTGTCCACCATAGCAAGACAATTCAGGATCTCATGTACTACAATGAGGTTGCCAATCACTGTTCTTTGTCTAGTGGAACTAAGCCACATCTGTCCAATAAGTTGTTGTCACACAATGTGCTCATTGCAGCTATCAGCCTCGTAAAACTTTCCGGAATTGGATGTACCTTCCTTAAGGAAGGAGACCAAAACTGCAACTTGTGGTCTCACCAATGCCCTGTATAGCTGAAGCATAAAGTCCTTAATTTCATTCTGATTTTATCTCATAATAAATGATAGTATTCCACTAGCTATCTTAGTTACTTGTTGTACCTGCATACTAATATTTTGTGATTTATGCACCGTAACACCTAGATACCTCTGCACCTTGGAATTCTACTGTTGTTCTCCAGTTAAGTAATGCCCTACTTTTGTTATTCTTCCTGCCAAAGATAATTACTTCACATTTTCCAAAATTATGCTCTGTGAGCTAGAATTTTACCCACGCATCTAACCCATTTAGTCTGCAATCTTATGTTCTCTTAAGAACATACTTTCCTATCTATCCTTGAGTCGTCTACAAATTTAGAAACCAGCCTTCACTCCCGTACCTATATCACGAATATAACTTATAAAACATTGAGGCCCCAGCGCAGACTCCCACAGGATTCCTTTTGTCATATTATTCCAAAATGAAAAAGACCCATTTATGTTTCCTACCAATCAACAGATTTCTATCCATGAATTCCTGCATGGCACAATAATGTTTTATGTGAAAGCTTGACAAGTGCCTTCTGGAAATTTCTTTAGCCTCAGTGTTTGTGACTTAGAGTCATAGACTCATATAGCATGAGAAAAAGACCCTTCGGTCCAACCTGTCCATGCTGACCAGACATCCCAATCTGACCTAGTCACATTTGCCAGCATTTAGCCCATACCCTCTAAGCCCTTCCTACTTGTCTACCCATCCAGAGGCCTTTTAAATTGTGTAATTGTACCCACCTTCACCACTTCCTCTGGCAGCTCATTCCATATACTCATCATCCTCTGCATGAAAAAAAATTACCTCTCAGGTCCTTTTCTAATCTTTCCCCTCTCACCTGTAGTTTTTGACTCACCCACCCTGGGGAAAAAAAACTTGGCTATTTACCCTATCCATACCCATTATGATTTTATAAACGTCTATAAGGTCACCTCTCAGTCTCCGATGCTCCAGGGAAACAAAAGCCTCAGCTCATTCAGCCTCGCCCTATTGCTCAAACCTTCCAGTCCTGGTAAAATCTTTGTAAATCAGTTCTGCACCCTGTCAAGTTAACAACATCCTTCCTGTAAAAGAGCAACCACAATGCCAGAAGTGGCGACACCAATGTCCTGTACAGCCACAATGTGACATCCCAACTCCTATTCTCGATGCGTTAATCAGTGAAGGCAAGTGTGCCAAATGCCTCCTTCACCACTCTGTGTACGTGCGACTCTACTTTCAAAGAGCTATGCACCTCTTGTGCAATATGCCCCAGGGTGCCACCACTAACTGTATAAGTCGTGTCCTGGTTTGTCTTACCAAAATGCAACACCTCCCATTTATTTAAATTAAACTCCATCTGCCACTCCTCAGCCCACCTGATCATGGTCCCATTGTATTCTGAGATAACCTTCTTCACTGTCCACTTCACTATCTATTTCGGTGTTGTCTTCAAAATTACTAACCATACCTCCTATATTCACATCCAAATCATTTATATAAATGATGAAAGCCAGTGGACCCAGCACGGATCCTTGTGACACATTACTGGTCCCAGGCCTCCAATCCAAAAACAACCTTCCACTACCACCTTCTGTCTCCTACCTTCAAGCTAATTTTGTATCCAATTAGCTAGCTTCCCCTGGATCTTATGTGATCTAACTTTACTAACTAGTCTACCATAAGAAACCTTGTTGAACGCTTTTCTGAAATCCACATAATCGTCTTTTTCACCTCTTCAAAAAGCTCAATTGTGTTAATGAGACACAATTTTCCACACACAAAGCCATGCAGACTCTCTCTAATCTGGCCTTTCCTTTCCAAAAGATGTAAATCCTGTCCCTCAGATTCCCATCCAACATCACTGATATAAGGCTCACTTATCTATAGTTCTCCGGCTTCTCCTTGCAGCCTTTTTAAAATAATGGCACTGCACCAGCCAACCTCCAGCTTTCCTGCACCTCACCCATGGTTATCGATGATAAAAACATCTCAGCAAAGGGCTCAGCAATCTCTTCCTTAGTTTCCCACAGAGTTCTGGAAACACCTGATCAAGTCCTGGGATTTTTCTACCTTTGTGTTTTAAGACCTCCAACACCTCACCTTCTCCTTTTCAAGACATCATTGTTTATTTCCCCAAGTTCCCCAGCTTTCATCTCCTTCTCCACAGTAAAAACTGATACAAAGTATTTGTTTAGTATCTCAACCATCTCCTGTGGTTCTACACATAGACAGCCATGTTGATCGTTAAGGTGCCCAATTCTCTCCCTAGTTTACTCTTCTGCCCTTGAAGTATTGATAGAATTTCTTTTGATTCTCCTTAACTCTATTTGCCAAAGCTATCTCATGACCCCTTTTTGCCCTCCTGATTTCCCTGATTTTTCTCCTTATACTCTTCTCAGGCTTCATTTGATCCCAGCTGCCTATACCTGATATATGCCTCCTTCTTTTTCTTGGCCAGAGTCTCAATTTCTATAGTCATCCAGCATTCCCTACCCCTACCAGCCTTGCACCATGCACTAACAGGAACATAGTGTCTCTGAACTCCCATTATCTCATTTTTAAAGGCCTCCAAATCCCCAACCATTCCTGTATCTGTGAATTGCCTCTCTCAATCAACGTCTGAAATTCCTTGTCTAATACCATTAAAATTGGTCTTACTCCAATTTAGAACTTTAACTTTTTGATTAATTTTATACTTTTACATAACTATTTTAAAACTGTTAGAATTATGATCACTCACCCCACTGACATCTCACTCACTTGCCCTGCCTTATTTCCCAATAGAAGGTTAAGTATTGTGCCTTCCCTAGTAGGTACATCAACATATTGAGTATGAAAGTTTTCTTGTACAAATTCCTCCCTTTTTGATTACACAATGACAGCCCCAGTTGACTTAAAATCCCCTACCATTACAGCTCTAATTTTCTTACAGATATCTCACATCTTGTTACATATTTGCTTCTCATTTCTCATTGATTACTGAAGGGGCTTCAAAAATGCAACAAGGTAATAATCTCTTTCTTATTTTTAAGTTCCACCCATATAACTTCACTTGGACGATCTCCCAGAATATCCTCCCTCAGTACAGCTGTAATGCTCTCACTAACCAAAAACACCACTCCTCATCCTCTCTCACCTCCCGTTCTACCCTTCCTATAGTATCTATACCCTGGAACATTAAGCTGCCAGTCCTTCCATCCCCTGGCCATGTTTCTGGAATAGCTTTGAAATCCCAGTCCCATGTTCCCAATCATGCTCTAAGTTTATCAACCTTACCTGTCAGGTCTCTTGCTTTGGGGTAAATGCAGTTTCATTTATCAGTCTTACCTCATTCTCTGCTGAGCTCTTGTCTGCCTTGACTATTTGACTTGCTCCTCTTATTGACTTTACCAGCCTCAGCCTTTTCTCTTTTCTCACTATCACTTTGGTTTCCCCTTCCACCCCTACCCACCAACTTTTTACTAACTTAAAGCGTCCGGAGTTTCATTAGCAACTTTACCCACGAGGATATTAGTCCCCTTCCAATTCAGGTGGAATCTATCCCTCGCAAACAGGTCATTAATACCCCTGAAGAGATCCCACGGGTCCAAAAGTGTGAAACTTTGCCCCCTGCACCAGTTCCTCAGTCACGCATTCATCTTCTTCAAATCACTGCAGTTAATAAGTTAAGCATGATTTCCCTTTCACAAAACAAAACATGCTGACTTTTCCTGATTACCTTGAGTTTTTCTATGTGCCTGGCATTTTTAAGAACTTGTTCATCTCTGAGATGTGGATGTCTCTGGCTGGCAAGGATTTATTGCCTGAGCTAGTTGTCCTTGAGAAGGTGGTGGTGAGTTGCCTTCTTGAACCCTGCAGTCCATCTGCTGTGGTTTAATCCACAATGCCATTAGGGAGGGAATTCCAGGATTTTGCCCTTGTGAAAATGATGATATATTTCCAAGTCAGGGTGGTGAGTGGAGTGGAGCTTGGAGGTGGTGGTGTTCCCATATATCTGCCTTGTCCTTCTAGATGGAAGTGGTCTTGTGTTTGGATCTATCTGAGGATCTTTGGTGAATTTCTGCGGTGCATCTTGGATATAGTATACGCTGCTGCTACTGAGCATCAGTGGTGGGGGAAGTGGATGCTTGTAGATGTAGTGCCAATCAAGCGATCTGCTTTGTCCTGGATAGTGTCGAGCTTCTTGAGTGGTATTGGAACTGCTCTCATCCAGGCAAGTGGGTAGTATTCCACCAGAGTCCTGGCATTGCTTCCTTAAAGATCGAATCCAACACCTTCCCCATAACAGACATGGAGCTAATCAGCCTACAGTTTCCTGTTATCAGCCTCTTTCCCAACTTGAGGCGCAGGATTATGTCTGTCAATTTTCAATCTGATAGTGCCTTTCTTGAGTCTAGGGAGTAGTGGAAAACTAACACCACCAGATTGACATTCTCTTTTGCCACCTTTTTCAAGAGCCTAAAATGAAATCCTTTGATATCCTCAGGAGATATTGAGAGAGGCAGCCAAATGTTTGGTCAAAAAGTTAGGTTTTTAAGGAGCATCTTAAAGGAAGTGAAAGTAACAGAGTGTATAAGGAAAGAATTTTACAGAGAGAATTTCAACACCGAGGGAATTATTTTGAAACTTAAACCAATTCAACACAAACTGGGCTTGAATTGGTAAATGAAATCGGAGACACTGTTAAGATGAATGGTATAAAAAATTACATTGTCACGCTGACCCAGTTAGAGACTCTTCTGTCATGGAACATATTGAGATTCAATTCATGCCATAATGAACCAATGCACCTTAACAGCGCAACATATTTAAGCTGACTAGCCAATTAATTGCCATGAGCTGTAGTAATTGCAATGGAAACACATAGAATCTATGAAATAATGCTGAAATACTATATAATTTTATGATCCAATGCATTTATTGGACAATGGGAAGAAAGTAGGGAATGGGACTAATTAGATATTTTGTTTCGAGCCAGTGCTAACACAATAGGCCAGCGGATTCTATGATTTTATGACAAAGAAGGATAATTTCTAACAAGATTTGTTATCTGGAAATTTGGGTGCATTTACTTCACGCTACTCATTCCTTACATTGATTAGGCACAATTTGTTGCAGTATGTACTGCATCCGACGGTATTTAATCTCTTATCTTTGTGGCTTACTATAACAGAACATGAATTCCAGAGGTGAGGTGAGAGTGACAGTCATTGACATCAAGTCCAGATTTGACCAATGTGTCACCAAGGAGTTCTTGCAAAACTGGCAATCAGGGGAAAGATTCTCCCCGATTGGAATCATACCTGTCACATAAGAAGATGGTTGTGGTTGTCAGAGGTTAGATGTCTCTACTCCAGGACACTCTGTCATGAATGCCTCAGGGTTATACCCTAGGCTTAACCATCTTCAGCTGCTTTTTTTTATAGATTTTCTTTGAAAATTTAACATGTTTTTACAAGTATACAAAAGAAAACTAAAAAAAACCAACTGTAGACATTGATATACAGTTAAATCTTAAATAAATGATAACCAAAATCTATCAAACAAGAAAACAGAAATAACAAGAGAAAAAAAGACAAAACTCAACTAACTACTCATCTAACTTACAACTAACCAGAGTGTATCATTAAAATTCTTACATTATTCAAGAGAAAACAAAACCCAACGGATAACACATAAATTGAGCAGTGATATACATGCTCAGAATGTGTTAACATCAGATCACAACAAAACCCATATTTATCCAAAACATCCCGAGCATAGAGCATATAAAATTTACAAAAATAAAAGCTCTTTCGTACATTCAGATCAATATAATAAAAAAAACTATTTCTAAATAATAAAAAAAGGTATAAAACGTATTTAAACGGAGATCTTCCCCCTTATTCCCAGGGGGCATCACTTCCTCTCCAAAAAACCCATCATAACCTCTCCCAACCAGTGCCCCACCCTTGACCCAGGCACCCCACGATAGGATAAAGAAAATTCAAGTATACTATTGAACTAGAATTAACAGTGAGTACCCT
>NC_057720.1:25792419-25815103 GCF_004010195.1 Chiloscyllium plagiosum | reverse complement strand
GGGGGGGGGGGGGTGTAAACCAGGGTGGGGTAGGGCAAAACAACATCAATTAACTCTTATAATTTATCTAAGAGAGTCCAAAAGTTCCTCGGCCTTCTCCGGTGATCCAAAGTTATACACAGACCTTTCATGGCTGAACCGTAGTATAGCTGGGTAGCGCAAGGAGTATTGAATGTTTAAATCCCTTAACCGCCTCTTTGCTTCATCAAACGCCTTCCTCTTTCGGACCAAAGCTGGAGAAAAAGCTGAAATAACATAATCTTGGATCCTTTATAAGTCATGGCTTGGGGATCTTTCCCAAGATTTCTAGAAGCTTCCAAGAGCATCTGCCTTTATAGCTCTGCAGCCGGAACAGGAGTGGGGGTGGGGGGGGCACTGGGGTTCGAGCCGGGCCCGCGTATTGCAACCCGGTAGACTCATTCCACCCTTACCTGGCCTGATCCAGCCTCCGGATTCAATAACTGCGGAAGCCACTATTCAAGGAAACTTGTAAGCTGGCCTTCTTCTTCCCGTTCGGGAAGGCCCAACAAACGAATATTTTTTCGACGACCTCGATTCTCAAGGTCGTCAATGTGATTCTCTAAGGTCCGGACATGCTGCTCAAGAGTCCAGACCCGATCCACGGCCGATTCTGCAATGGCCTCGGAGGTCGCAGCCTTTAGCTCCGTCCCTCCGACTCGCCATTCAATTTCTTCGATGTCTCGTACGTGCTTTTGTAGCACAGCCGAGGATGAATTCCATCGACTTCGGGACTCTTCAATGAAAGCGTCGATCTTCGCATTGAGTTTGGAGATGATTTCCACAAGGTTCGCCACCATAGGTAAGTCCCCCGGGGCGGCTGCGGACACCTCTGCTGCAGCTGGGGAGGGTGGAAGAGGGGCTCCTGCCTGCTTTGAACTGCGGGCTCCTTTCCTCCTAGTCATTTTTACAGGAGACGGAACTGTTTAAATTTAGTACTGAACCACTAATTACATTAATTAAAAACTATTTTTAATTGGTTTGGTGAGTGTGGTGGAGGAGAGTGGCCCACTTTGCCTAGGTCTTGGGAGGGGCACTATAGACCCAGACTTGCTGAGTCGCCGCCATCTTGGATCTCCATCTTCAGCTGCTTCATCAATTATCTTCCCTCCATTATAAGGTCAGAAATGAGGATAATCACCAATGATTGAACAATGTTCACCACATGCACAACTCCTCAGGTGCAGAAGCAGTCCATGTTTAAATACAGCAATGCCTGGAAAATATCCAGGATTGGGATGCAAAGTGGCAAGTAACATTCACATCGTACAAATGACAGATTAATGACTATCTCCAAACAAGAGAATCTAGCCACTACCCTTTGACACCGTGGGCAGCACAGCGGTTAGCACTACTGCCTCACAGTGCCAGAGACCTGGGTTCAATGCCCACCTTGGGCGACTGTCTGTGTGGAGTTTGCACACTCGCCCCATGTCTACGTGGGTTTCCTCTGGGTGCTCTGGTTTCCTCCCACAGTACAAAAGATGTGCAGGTCAGGTGAATTGGCCATGCTAAATTGCCCGTAGTGTTTGTTGTAGGGAATGGGTCTGGTTGGGTTGCTCTTCGGAGGGTTAGTGTGGACTTGTTGGGCCGAAGGGCCTGTTTTCACGCTGTAGGGAATCTAATCTAATCTAATCATTCAATGGCATTACCTTCACTGAACTCCCCACTATCACTATTATGGAATTACTATTGACCAGAAACACAACTGGATTGACCGTATAAATGCAGTGACTAAAGAACAGGTCAGAGGCCAGGAATACTGCAGCAAGTCACTCACCTCCTGACTTGCTAAAGTTTGTCTACCATCTACAAAATGCAAATTAAGAATTTAGTGGAAAACTCTCCACTTGACCGAATGCACTGCCAACACTGAAGACGTTTGACACCGCTCAGGAAAAAGTAGCCCACTTAATTGTATCTCCTTGGGCAGTATCTTCTCTGTTATGCAGAAGGACAAGGGCAGCAGGTACCTGTTTGTTCAACTCCAAGGCACTTACAATCCTGATTTTGAACTATAGTACCATTCCCTAATTGTTGCTGGGTCAAAATACTGAAACTTCTTTCCTAACAGTACTGCGGGAGTATCTACGCCATGTTGACTGCAGTGGCTCAAAAAGGCAGCTCACTACCATCTTCTCCAGGGCAAGTAAGTGTGGACAACCATTGCTGGCCTGGGCAGCAACATTAATATCTTGTTTTTGACTAAAACAATAACAGTGACTGACTTCATGTTGATAGACGCAAGAATTCCTCCTCCCTTGTCCCAACCTTAAAATATGGTAAAGGTCTTTCAGAGATCAAACCTGTCCCAACATTCAAAATATCTTCCTTCTAGGCCAGTGTTAATTCGAAAAACAATAAAGACTTGCATTTTTATTGTGTCTCTCAAGGGCTTAGTGGTTTTCAACTGATGAACTACCTTTAAAGAGGCATAACTGTTGTAATGTACATCAGTGTAAAGCCCATTTCCTCTATTCATATATCAAGGGGAAAAAGAGCTGTTGATTTAATATAATCTTTCTCCAACAAACTCTAAAACTCGAGATCACATCTCTGTATGTGATTAACCTCCATCCATCTCAGTTATGAGGAAAGTTGCTGTGTGACAGCAGAAACATTTCCATCTTACAGAAAGTATGTTGTGATGAAAACAAGCCAATTCTGACATGTGGTTTCGAAAACTGGCCTTAAGAGGAATCCAAAACATCACAACAAAAGATAAATGTTAAAAAGATTTTCATAAGTTTTGATATTTTGACAGATCACCAGCAGCAATGTGTTGGTAATGACTGTATCCTGGTTAATTTACATTTTAATAGGAGCTTTTCCACAAACAAATATCAATAGAAATATTTCCATGGACACAAAGAAATTGTTCAAAACATCTAACATAATATTTAGATAAAGAATGTGCACTGGAATTTGCTGGGCAATAGAAATTAAACCACTGGCTGCCTCAGATCATATGAAAAGAAAAACAAATGGAAGTTAATTTAACTGATTATACTTTATATTAAGTGGGAGAAATCTTGATTTCATCCATATTTACTTTACAAACAAGGGTAAAAATACTTCACTTTCATAAAACCATTTTATTTCCTTTTCTTTTGATTTTCCACCCCATTTTATTTCCCCCCTTTTTCATCTTGAAGTTAATTCTTGGAGTGATGATATGCTACAAGTGATGTTGGAAACCTGTGCTGCGTTTATTCAAATGACAATTGGTTGTGTACAACCCTTGTTAGTGCAATTTGTAGGATTTACTGACATTTAAAGGCTGCTCAGTTGGGGCGTCAAGAAGGGGGTTCAATCTGACGTGTTGGTTCATTTTTTTCTTCTGAATTCAGGGACATTGGTACCCAATGGAGTTCCTTGGCTCTTTTCAGCTAATGATAATTCATTTTAATTTGTGTGGACAAAGAAGCAAGGCTGGTGGCAGGATGTTTGGAGATCACTTGAAGCTGAAATGTACAGGCATGCAGCTGACCGACATGTGTGCTTTTCACCATCACTGCTCCCACACTATTTTCTAGAAAGCTGGTAGCTTGTTAAGTACATTAAGAAGATACATAACATCAGTGATCAAGGAAAGGTTTGCAGCCCTTTGTGAACACATGAGAGAAGAGGGGTAAGGGCTATAGAAGACTTCTCAATTTTATTGCTTTTTTTTAAACTGCTGTGTCAAAATCCCAGAGAGGCAAGGCGACCATTTGAACAAAGAGAACTCCAGCTGTGTGGAGTTTGCACATTCTCCCTGTGTCTGCGTGGGTTTCCTCCGGGTGCTCCGGTTTCCTCCCACACTCCAAAGATGTGCAGGTCAGGTGAATTGGCCATGCTAAATTGCCCGTAGTGTTAGGTAAGGGGTAAATGTAGGGGTATGGGTGGGTTGCGCTTCGGCGGGGCGGTGTGGACTTGTTGGGCTGAAGGGCCTGTTTCCACACTGTAAGTAATCTAATCTAATCAATCTTTGTGTCATCGAGAAGATTGAATAGATGACTCTGTATTTCATTATCTAAAGCATCAATAAATACAGTGTGTACAGCACAGATCTTTGTGAAGTATCAGTAGACATGTCCTTCCATCATGTGTATATGTCCATTTTCCTGCTCTCTGAGTTGAATTTTATCTGCCTTTTGGGGACAGGCTGGGAGACA
The DNA here is from genome assembly GCF_004010195.1 of Chiloscyllium plagiosum. Lineage (NCBI taxonomy): Eukaryota > Metazoa > Chordata > Chondrichthyes > Orectolobiformes > Hemiscylliidae > Chiloscyllium > Chiloscyllium plagiosum. The sequence goes on along the minus strand of NC_057720.1, from coordinate 25,810,928 downwards.
TATTTTCCATTGACCATGCCCTTCTGCCAGTAATGGGAAAGATGCCAGTTATGATGCCCAGTGAGACCAAAAGGAATCATTAAGTGACCAATCAAAGACTTCTTCCTGTCTTCATGGGCAGTTTGTTATAATCTGAAAGGCCTGGGACCATGTGCGAGGTGACCAGAACAAGTCAGTCCTGCTGCTGTGGATCCTCCTTTTTAGACACTTTTTAGATTACTGAGACACCAAGTAAATAGATTATCCCCATAACAAAATTTGGTATCATCATTGACCATCTGCACTCCCAGGCTTCGTCGACCCTATGTAACCAACTTTGAGATTACATGACCACTAATGTACCACTTCTTCTTGATGCAATGCCAACATTGGTCTGGTGGTGGCACTGTGAAGTTACTGAGCTCCCTGAATTGTGCAACAGCTCTTGGGGCTAAACCTCTGTCTTTATTCATGTTGGCAACCCTGGCAATGGACAAAATGCAGTCCTGGCTTAATTTGCCGACACATTGTGGTCAACTCCACTCCCAACCCTGGCTCTGGGACTTCTACCAGCTTTGTAGAATTTCAACCTGCCTAACCACATCAATAATAAGCCTTCAATTCAATGAACATTAACATTAGCTAATATTATCTCATATAAACTCTTATCAAATTATGAATCTTCAGCTGAGTTCCCTCAATCCTCTTACATGTGTACTATTCATAGTAACTGAGTGATGATAATGGATCAATCTATCTACATCCACAGTGTATTAACTATGACACAATGCCTCCCAATCGACATTGCAAGAATTTTAGAACATCCGTAGTGCTTTGTTATGCAGCCGACTTGTTGCATTTTAAACATCCGTTATCTTCAGATATTTTTATTCATTCATGGATCATGAGCGTTGCTGACTGGCCAGCATTTATTGCCCGTTCCAAGTTGCCTTTGAGAAGATGGTGGTGAGCTGCCTTTCTGAACCTCTGCGGCCCATATGCTGCAGGTTGACCCACAATGCCATTCGGGAGGGATTGCTAGGATTCTGACCCAGTGTTAGTGAAGGGATGGCGATATATTTCCATATCAGGATGATAGGTTGCTTGGAGGGGAACTTGCAGGTGGCGGTATTCCATGAATCTACTGCCCTTGTTCTTCAAAATGGAAGTGGTTATGGGTTTAGAAACTGCTGCCTAAGGAGCTTGTGCAAATTTCTGCACTGCATCTTCTAGATGGTACATATTGATCCTACTAATTGCCAGTGGGGGAAGAGAGTGGATATATAGAGATGTGGTACAAGTCAAGCAAAGCTGCTTTGTACTGGACAATGTCAAGCTTCATGAGTGTGGATGGAGCTGCATTCATACAGGCAACTGAGGAGTATTCCATCACTCTCCTGACTTGTGCCTTGTAGATGTTGGATAGTCTTGGACAGTCAGGAGACAAATTCCTTGCTTCAGTATTCCAAGCCACTGATCTGCTCTTGTAGCCACTTTGATATATGGTGCTAATCCAGTTGAGTATCTGGTCAATGGTAACTTCTATGATGTTATTTATGGGGGAGTCAGCGATAGTTATACCATTCAATGTCAAGGGATGATGGTTATGGGTCTCTTATGGGTTTTATCTTGATTATGGTCACTACCTAGCATTTGTATGACATGAATATTACTTGCCATTTTTCAGTCCAAGTCTGAAAATTGTTTAGAGGTTACTGCATTTGGACAGTATCTGAAGAGTCACGAATGGTGCTTAATATCATTTAGTTATCACAAACATTCCAGTTCTGACTTGACGATGGAGAGAATGACATTGATGAAAAAAACTGAAGATAGCTGTGCCTAGGACATTACCTGAAGAACTCCTACAGAGATTCCTAGTGAATGAGATGAGTGACCTCTAACAACCACAACCATCTTCCTCTGTGTTATGTATGACTCCAACTAGCGAGGGGTTTGCCTCCTGATGTCCTTTGATTTAAGTTTTGTTAGGACTCCTGATGCCACATTCAGTTAAGTATGGCCTTGATATCAAGGACAATCACTCTCATCTCACCTCTGGAATTCAGTTATTTTGTCCATGTTTTTGTACTATAGCAGAAACGAGTTGGCCTGCCTTGGCTGGATTTGTCTTACTTTTTGTGTACAAAGCACACCCTGGGTAATTTTTCCCACTATGGGGTAGGTGCCAGTATTGTAGCTGTAGAGAAACAACTCGCTAGATGTGCAGCAAGTTCTGGAGCACAGATTTTCAGTACTATTGCTGGGACATTGTCAGGGTCATTGACTTTACAGAGTTGAGTGCTTCCATCCATTTCCTGATTTCACGTGGCGTGAATCAATTTGTCTGAAGATTGGCACCTTGATAATGGGGACCTCTGAAGGAGACTGAGATAGATCATCCACTCAGGACATCTGGCTGAAGATGGTTGTAAGTGCTTCAGCCTTATCTTTTCGCACTTATGTGATGGGCTCCCCCATTATTGGTGATACTTGTGGAGCCTACAACAAGCAGTTACTTGTGTTTGTTGTGGCTCCTATTCCAGATTCATACAATGATGAAGAAGCATTGTTCAGTTACATCAATGAATTATTTGTTTATTGTTTAGCCTCTGGTTAGAAATGGGGTGTTCAAGGGAAAAAAAAACAACTAAATGTCGACAGGGGACGATATATGAAATACCTAAACTTCAGTTGGCACATTCTCGATGTCATCACTAACTACGTATAGCATTTAATCAAATGAACAGACAACACAAGTTGTAAAGTTTCTTGCATTTCATTGAATCATGCATCACAATCCATGCCCATTTTCCGGAATAATCCAATTTCATTCATTATTGTGTCCTCTGTGAAGGCAACCTGAGCTATTGAAGAAGTTTTGTCTCTCAAAAGTACAGCCTTGGGAATTCAAGTTATGTTTCTCAAGAGTACGTATGAGAATTGGCTGATAATAAATGAAACGAATAACACTGCCAAACATTCTTTGCTCAAGATGTTCAAACCTTGCTATTTTACACTTATCTACCACATAATTTTCAAGGTAGCTGTTCCCTTTTTAATTTAAATGTAATATTTATTGAAATTCTTGAGAACAAAAGATAAAGATGAATTGAAGATGTGTTTCCCTGAAAGTACACATTCAGTAGCTTGGGAGGGAAGGGAATTAACTGACAGAATCACAGTCATCCATATTCACAGGATAAGTAATGGAGAAAGGAGGGAAAAAACAGAATGTCTTGTACTACCACAGTTCCATTTAATTACAAATAGCACAGCTTAAACAGATCGAACAATGCAGCTGGGGTTAAAGAAAAGCGACTGAGCCATGGAATAGAATTTATTTTCTTCCTCTTGTTGGTACTATCAAGAAGGTATTCACTTAATTCACATGAATTCTGGAAGCTAAGATATCTACTACATCAGGATGTTTCCCAGTAGTTCCGCCTCCCACCTGCATGGGTTAAAACTTAGTTAAAATTTAGTTTACATGTTGAATTTATGTTTCTCCATGCAGTCTGTTTAAACCCTTACAATTTGTCAAAGGGATATGATGGATTTATGTAGTTCGGAATCATCGCTCCCCTCTTGTGCCTATTATTGCTAGCATTAATGGCGGTTTTAGAAACACTGCAATTATTGTTTCAATTTAAAGATTTATGAAATGACAATTTTTAATTTCCCAGACTGGGCATTTTTCTTTTTGCTTGACGATTATATTTTCTACACTGTGCACATTTTATATTTCCAACTTTTAAGAGAGTGGCCAGTTCACTCGGTTGCTTAAATGGTTATTGTAAATAACACTAACAACACAGTATTCACTCAGTAAAAGAAAAATGTCATTTCCCCTGGTTTGGCAAATAATCAACAATCTTCTGCCTTAAGGCAGAAGACTCAAGAAGAAGAAGAAAATTTAAGAAGCAGTTTCAAAAGAACTTTAGTGTTTTAGGGGTCATCTTCTATGGTGTATACCAATGGTATATATAGACTTTGTCATGGGTTTAAAAAGTGTCTTCTAAATCTAATACCTTTGAAAGATGAAAAACATAAAATGTGTATGTTCATAACTCAAGCTCAGTGGAAATGTCAGAGAATAACTGATCTGTAGCACAAAATATGGCCAATATTCTGCTGAATGATGGCCTGCTTGCCTTCTGCCTCAATAAACTGCTGTTGTTTGTACCTGACCACATTCAGCATTTCGCTCAAACTTGATAAGAGAAAAGAGGTCAAGGTCTCCTTGCTCTATATACATTTAGAAAAGGCACCAGCATCTTCCTGGGCCATATACATTTAAACAAAGAGAGAGAGATTGATTTCTGTGCCTCTCCCTATCTAACACCTGTTGTGATTTGATATGTATTTTGTTTCAATATTGAGCATAAACATTAGGTTGCATAAGCATAAAGGAGCCCAAGAGAAAAATAATGGAGATTGGATCTGGGTCTGGATCTGATTATTGTCTTTGGATTCATTAGTAAAGTTCCCACCACGTATACTGTACTTCAGAGAGTGATTAATAACAGTCACATCAGACACTTTCATATCAGACTGGCTTTTGAAACAGTTTAATCATTATTTGCAAAGTGCTTTTGGGCATCCTGATGTTATGAAATATGTTAAGTGAGTGCAAGATTGTCATTCTTTCATTTATTCATAAAAACGCACACACTTTGACTCATCCATCTCCTCCACCAACTACTCCGTCTCTAACCCTCCGGCTCCGATCCAAGTTCTTTCGAAGTGGCTGTGGCTCAGGGCTGGCACTGAAACAATTGGTCATGAGCTTACGTCCTACCCCAGGGGGTTGATCAAAAAGTTTGGACTGGCACTTCAATGCAGTACAGAGAGGAAATTGGAGGTGCTCTCCCAACAATGAGTTATTACCCTGAAGCTCCATCAGTCCTCTCGGATGAATGTAAAATAAGCTATCATTGATCAAATAGGAGGGTGATACTTTCTGCTCAAAAGGCACGAGATATTACATATTTCAAAACCTTTTCTTTCCAGCTGCTATCGGATGTGATAAGCTTAACCTTTGTCACCAATCCCTAATTCCCATTGAGAAGGTAATGGTGAGCTGCCTTCCTTGAGCCATTGCAGTCCATATAGTGCAGCTATATCCACAGTTCTATATTTGATTTGCAGTCGTTTGACAAATGAAGCCACCAGTATCAAGGGAAATCGTTTCCTTAATGTGTTTTCATGAATTGTAAACGTGGTCTTTATTGATGTCTTTCAAATTCTGTTACATATTACCCATTAAAAAAAAATTCCCTCGTGGGGTACCGCAGTGAGGATTGAGGTGGGATGTAGCTGGAAGGTAGAAGCTTTAGAAAGCGTTTTGGTCTCCTGCTCGTTGAATCTTTATAATTGGTAACTGTGAAGGCAGAAATATCAAATCAAAGTCACGGTAGTCTTTGATTAATGAGTTACAGTGTATAGTTAAGACAATCTCTCTCACGCCACGCAGAGCTTTGGTTGTTTTGGAAGGATGAAAAAAAATTTAAAACACTGAAAATTTTCATAAACCTTGTGAAATTTCCTTTCTGTCAGCTGGAGGTGAGACTCATTTCTGATGATACGTTGAGGGTGAAATTATAGCATTGAACATTTAGGAGAAGCAAATTAGTACCTCACTGTGGTAGTAGCAGTTAAACACAGACTGCTGTCTTATCATTTATTCATGGTATATTAGCTAGTAATTTAATGCCGACTGAAAAGGCTGTCAGTGCATTCTCAGAGATAAATGACACACAATTATCCTGTCCCCAGAGAGAGCTCCACCGCTGATCAGCAAATCCTACAAGAAGAAAACGTGGCAAGGAGGAATAGATGTGCTTCTCTGTGAAACTGGCCAAGGTTACTGGGAATCTGAAACTTCAGTAAAGATCACTTTTCAATCATTTCCTATCTCCAAAGACCCAGTTGATGTTACTCATCCTCTGTCCTGATTGAAGCAGTAGTTGAGATAAAAGAAAATTAGATTGCGTGCTAATTTCTGTATGTTTTTTCTCTTGAATGTCACACGTAATTCTCTGTTGCTGGATGCCACACTTTGTAAAGCAATAAATCCAAACTGAAATGGAATTGCAATACTGATTAACTCGCTCACCACTGAATTTGCACAAACCCTTCTTCGAGTAATTTTGTTACTGCACAACTGGAAGAAGACTTTCCTGTATATTTGCTACACTCAGCAAAGTCCTGGAAAGGATATTTAGATGAATATCCTACCACGTAATCTAATTACTCAACACCACCACTCTAACTCCCCATGGAGCATTAGACTGAAAGCTGATTTTTAATTCCCATCTGGCACTGGATCGTGCACTTTGGATGATAATTGCGGTTCGTCATGTGAATTCAAATTGAGTCTCGGATGTTTGAAATTCAAATACTTGCAAAAAGCAAAAGCAGAAATAAAAATCTAAACTCAAGAGTTGAGCACTAAAATCTTTGCTTCTGAACTTAAATAAGTTTAAAGAATGTGTTTGGCTTATACTAACTACAGTGAAAATCCCACCATGATCTTTACACTCCTCCAATACTGATTCCTTGTCCAACCTTGATTTTCCTCACTCCATAGTTGCTAGCTCTAGAATTCCCTCACTAAGCTTCTCTGCTTCTCAACCTTTATCTGTTCTTTTAAAATGCCTCTTAAAACCTACCTCTTTGACTAAGGTTGTGATCACCTGCATTAATACTTCTCTGTGTGATTCAATGATAAAATTTATTTGCAAATAGTATCTGTTAAATGCCTTGAGATATGTCACTACATTAAGGGTGCTATTGATGCAATTGATCGCAGGGTGAGGGGTCCCAATTCATTATGATGCCAGATGGGTCACTCCAAGATCTATGCACTTCCGGGTCAGGTGGGATGAATAGCCTCCTTCAATTGATTGCAACCAGGTCAACTTAAAAAGAATTCCTCCTCTTAGGATAACATTTCCCAGGTCAAAGATAGTCATATACTTACGCCCCTGCTTTAATGAATTTCGGGCTCGTCATGATGTTGAACTGTTTTACTGCTGCCTCTGTCTCCGCCCTCAATTCTTCAGGCAGCAATCCTGTCCTCGTTTCAATGACCCCGTTACCCACCTCCAGTATTCAGCCTCCACTTGGAGCCCTTTTCCTGGGTTGCATTTGATTTTTAAACACGTTTTGTGTATATTCATTGAAGAGTAAAATACCAACAGGTCTTTCCTCCAGAATTGCCTTTCTTCCCATTTATAACTTGGGATTGTTTCAGGCATAACCTGCAGGAAGTTCAGTTTTTTAAAAATGGACTCTCCCTTTAAAGGGCTGCTGTCTAAAGTTCCTTCAGCTCTCTTCTATGTGACATTCTGTGGTTTCTCTCAGGGCATACCAGATAGCCACTGGATTTTCATTTCCATTATCTTTTGGCTTGAATGTTTTTCTTTTCAAAAAACACTTAGTGACAATCCCAGCTGAATTTATTCTAGATAGGACAGTTCCCAGAATGAAACCTGAATTGATAGATTTTTTTTTCATTTTAACACTCAGTGAAGCATAAGCTCGAGTCATAAAGTCATAGCATCATAGAGTAATGAGGCTGCAGATTTTCTTTAAGATGAAGCAATATTTATTGAAGAAATGAAAAAATGTAACATATAAAGCTATTTAAATGTAGAACAGTTTGAAAGCTCTTAAAACATAGCAAAGCAATGTATCATCTATTGCCCAATAACATCTTTTTGTAGTTTCACATTCAGTGTAAATGCCCCATGTCTCAAATTTCTAAGTTTGACTCAGTTGATTTTTCCTGGTATTTATTTCACTTGTATGATGAAGCCTTCTTATATGAATACTCCCAAAACTGAGATTTTCAACTTTCTTCGCGCTTTGATCCACAGATTACAACTCGTCCATGCTGACCAAGTTTCCCATACGAAACTATTCTCATTTGCCTGCTTTTGGCCCATGCACTTCTAAACCTTTCCTATTTATGTACCTGTCCAAATGTCTTTTAAATGTAACTGTACCTGAATCTACCACTTTCTCTTCATTTCACATATGTACCCCACCTTTTTGTGAAAAGGTTGCCCATTAGGTCCCTTTTAAATCTTTATCTGTTCACCTTAAAATTATGTCTTCTAGTTTTGAACGCCCCTACCCTAGGGAAAAGACCTTTGCTACTTACCTTATCTATGCCCCTCATGATTTTATAAACCTCTGTAAGGTCATCCTTAACTTTTTAAATTCTGGATCAGTGGTGCTGGAAGAGCACAGCAATTCAGGCAGCATCCGACGAGCTTGTCGGATGCTGCCTGAATTGCTGTGCTCTTCCAGCACCACTGATCCAGAATCTGGTTTCCAGCATCTGCAGTCATTGTTTTTACCTCGTTGATCTTAACCTTTTAAACTCCACTGAAAAATTGGTAATGTGATTCACCTATTCACAATGTGTAGAAGCAAGGACATTATGGCAAATCTTAATAGAACAGAGATTCAGCCTCAACTTGAATATTGCGTCCAATGAAATCTTTGGACTGGGTGTAGTAAAAGTTTTCAAGAATGGTTCTAGATGTGAGACAATTTGAATTAGACAGATAAATTGGGGAAGCAGGAATTGTTGGTCTTGGCAAACTTGAGCTTGAAGGAAGTTTTGATTGAGATTTTCAAACTGTGGACAGAGCAAATAGAGCAAACCTGTTCCCATTAAAAGAAGGGTTGAGAAACAGAGCAAGTAGTTTTTAGTGATAGATAAAAGTAGCAAAGGTCACATTAATAAAAAGTGATTTTTTTTAACACAGAGGATGATGAAAATCTAGTATATACTGCTTACAGAGAAGGCAGATTCAACCATGGCTTTTACAGGAAATTGGAAAAACATTGGGAGAAAAAAACTTGAAGAGCTATGGGAAAGCAAAGGCAAATTGGACTTGGTCAACTGCTTTTGCAGAGAGCTAGCTTGTGCACTATAAGCCAAATGGTTTCCTCGGAATTCTATATTTCTCTGAAGAATTCCCTTAACCACTGAGGAACTATATATGTTCAATTCCAGATAGCCAGACAATGAAGGTTAGAACTAGAGTCTCATCGTACTATAACTGCTTAATTAAACATACATAACATTATGCACATTCACCTCCAAACCTTTAGTCCACGACTTTCTAATCAACATGTTCAAAGGTTTTATGACACACCTCTGGAGCAGGTAGGACTTGAATCTGGGTCTGCCTGCATTAGAGGTAGCAACACTACCACCAATACAAGGGCCCCTAAATCTACAGTGTTCTATAAGAGCACAAGAGAATCCCCAGTTAATATTCATCACATGAATGCAATTAAACTCTCAGCAGAGTTCCACTCCTATGCCCTCTTGCTCTGAAGTTTGAAATGGATAAACATTCTTCCCTCAACTAGACTGAAGAGTGCTTTGAGAGAGTCTGGAATGTTGCATATCCTCTGATGCACTTACAGCAGCAGTGTGTGGCAATATATGCAGAGTTTCATCGCCAAAAACTTTTATTAATAGCCATTTTATCTTTTAGCAATGCTCTCCATGTGCTAGTTGAGCCATTATGATCTGACAGCTGAGTAATCTCTTTTTAAAACCTTCCTCTGGGCTTCAGGCAGCACATTTCATTCTGAAGGTATTCTTGTTTTCTATCACTACATAAAATGTCACAGCAACAGAAAATGTCAGATTTCATTGCCATCAGATGTTAATCTAACATGTCAATACAAAAACAGCAACAAAAAAGCCATAGGTTTCAGCCAATGAACATTTACTTGACTCTATGGTATCCAGATGATGTTTGTGAGCAAGGTAGCACTGCAGAGGGATGGTCCCCAAAAACAGAAATTTCTGGAAAAGCTCAGCAAGTCTTGCACAATCTGTGGAGAGAAATCAGAGTTAATATTTTGGGTCGAGTGACCCTTCCTCAGAATGGGATGGTATGCAGTTGGATTTTTTTTTAGTCTTTCATGGGATGTAGGTGCTGCTGGTTGGACCAGCATTTATTGGCATTGTCTAACCACATGGAGACCGTGGTAGAGAGCTGCCTTCTTGAACTGCTGCAGTCCTGGGAGTGTAAGCAGATGAACAATGCTATTAAAAAGGGGAGTTCCAGGATTTTGACACAGTGACAGTGTTGGGGAGTTGATATAATACCAAATCAGGATGGTGAGTGGATTGGAGGTGACCCTGCAGGTTGTGGTGCTCCCGTGTATCTGCTACTGCCAGAGAAGCCTTGGTGAGTTACGGCTGTGCATCTTGCAGATGATACACGCTGCTGTCGTTGCACATTGGTGGTGATCAGAGTGAATGTTGAAGGTGGTAGATGCCATGCCAATCAGGCAGGCAGCTCAGATCTGGATGGTGCTAACATTCGTGAGTATTGCTGGAGTACCTAGTGAAACAAATGAAGAATACTCCATCACACTTCTGACTTGTAGATGGTGGACAAGCAGTCAAAAAAACAGAAAGGGAGGAATCTCCGCCAGATGCCTAATTAGATGACAACATTATTTGTTTGCAAGTGCAGCTGCATTGCACTGTTGGTGGTCCCTTGCATTTCCTTGCTGATGACTGAGAGTAGCTCGATAGGACAGTAATTAAGCAGGTTAACTGTACCCTGCTTATTGTGGACAGGACCTATTTCCACATTGTTTGGTAGATAGCAACGCTGTAACTGCTTGGCTAGGGGCATGGCTGGTACTGAAGCACAGGTCTTCAGTTATTATTGTGGGACTCTTAGTGTTTGCAGTATTCAATGTTTTCTTGTTATCTCATGGAGTGAATGAAAAGGCAAGCAACTGTGATGTTGAAGATCTCAGAAAGAGACAAATGCTTCAATCTTGCCTTTTGCACAGATGTGTACATCTGGGCGATGCCTTTTTGATTGTGGGAGCATTTGTTGAACCTCTTCCTCCAGTGCATGTTTAATAGTCCACTACTATTCATGGCTGAATGTAGCAGCGCTACAGAGCTTAGATCTGATCCACTGGTTGTGGGATCACATCTGCTGCAAACTGCTTCCTCTGTTTGGCAAGCAAGTAGTTCTGGGTTGTAGTTTCAACAGGTTTACACCTAACTTTTAGGCATGCCTAATGCTGCTCTTGGCATTCCCTCTTGCATTCTTCATTGAACCAGGGTTGATTTCCTGGCTTGATGGTCATGGTAGGGTGGGAGAGATACTATGCCATGATTGGGGTTCAGCTGTTGATGGCCCAGGGTGTCTCATGGATGCTCACTGGAGACCTGACTTACTGTGGTGACTTAGACCGAAGTGGAATTAAGCAGATTTATCGAGACAAGGGAGAGTTGTTAATCTCTATGATGGCACTCGAAGAGTAAGCCATTCCCTACCATACAGGAGTTAAGTGAAGATTGGGTTCACTCCTGAGCAGTCAGCTCAGAGTGGCACTGCAAAGGTGTTTAGGGATGTTCTCTGCTCACTTTCTCAACCAGAACTGGCATTTGGAGTGGAGACTGCATAAAAGAACCAAAAAATTGAAATCTAATGGAATAGAAAAAGAAAAACATTGACATGAAGTCTGATGGTTGTAAAGTTATATGTGAAAAATGCAGCAATCAGTTCTGCAAAAACAGTTTGAAATTTAAAATGTGCTGTAAAGATATTGCAAAGTTTTATTTTGCAGTCAATGCAAATAATGAACTAAAATGTATTAGTATTGGATAGATGGAATATGCTTTATCTTTTTCACCTGAGGAGGAACTGAGGGCATTGTCACCTCAACAATCATCAAGCACATAACTCCATGGGCACTAGGTAGAAAGAGTAGGAGGGGAAACCAGGTCATGTCTTGAACACTAGTGAGTAGGAACAAGTGGACATAGTAACAGGTACCTGACCATAAGAGGAACGTGGGTTTGGTCTGCACAAGCATCAATGATAGGTTCTTAGATTTAGACAGATTATTGAGCAGAAGCTTTCCAATGATTGGTTGAGATTTTCTGCATTCCTTGCATGAAGTATGATAGAAAATACAGCATTATGGTTGTAATACCTGCAGGAATTCACAAACGTTTGAAGTGGCAGATTCAGGGCAAACTGCAAGCAGCTCTCAAGGATGGAACGACCATTTTTCCAACAGTAACTCTTTGGAGGAGTAAAGAAATCCTGGAAACAAAGATAAACAGACAATCAGTTTTGCTTTTCTAGTTTTTCTGCTGACATTCAAGTTGGGGATCAGGAGAAACCGCTGGAAAGTCTACCCAGGGTGTCTGTGACTATAAAGACATTAGGTACTAATTTCGAAGGCTCAGGGATGGATGAGAACATCTTGCTGGGACGCTTCATGCTTGATCATGGTGCTTACAGTAATTTGTACAGGGATCCCTGGTCATTTGCAAAGTGCAGACTGTTTCTGAAGCACTGTAGAAGGAAACATAGAAATATAGAAACAGAAAATAGAAGCAGGACTAAGCCATTTAGCCCTTCGATACTGCACCGTTATTCATCATGATGATGGCTGATCATTCAGCTCAACCCCACATGTCCTTCATTTAATTCTTTTAGCCCCAAGTATTATACCTAACTCCTTCTTGAAATCATACAATGTTCTGTGCTTTCTGTGGTAACAAATTCCATAGGCTCATCGTTTTCTGGACGAAGAAATTTCTCCTCATCTCAGTCCTAAATGATTTACCCCATATCCTTGACTGTGAGCACCAGTTCTCGATTCCTCCACCAGTGGGAACATCCTTCCTCCATCTACCCTGTCTAGTCCTGTTCAAACTTTGCGGGTTTCTATGAGATCCCCCTTCATTCTTCTGAGCGGCAGTAAATGTAATCCTAATTAATTCAGTCTCTCCTCTTGCTTTAGTTCTCTCATCCTAGGAATCAGTCTGGTCAAAATTCACTAAACTCCCTCTATAGCAATAACATCTTTCCTTATTAAATAAGGAGACCAAAACTGCATGCAATATTCCTGGTGTCGCCTCACCAAAGCCCTGCATAATTACAGTAAGACATCCTTCCTCTTGTGCTTGAATCCTCTCACTATGAAGGCCAACATATCATTTGATTCCTTTTCTATGTGCTGAACCTGTATGGTTACCTTTGGTGACTTGTGTATGAGGATAGCACATCTCACTCTCTCAATTTTTAACCATTGAAATAAATAGTCTACCTCCTTGTCTTTGCACCCAAGTTGGATAACGTCACATTTATCTAGATTATACTGCAGCTGCCATGCATTCATCCACTTGTCCAAATCACACTGAAGATACAAACGTCACATCCTCAAAATCCAGTCTTTCTGGCTAGAGGGGATTTTCCTTTTCAAATAATGGCATTATCTCGAACACAGCAAACCCATATAATGTTTACAAGTTACACAGTATGTTTCTGCTTTGATTTGTCTTCAACATCTTAATGATATATTTCATTAAAGCCTGGGCAAAGGCAAGAGCCTCAGTGTCTATTCTTTCATCACTGGTGTAGGAGTGTGGATTGATATCCAGCCAGTGTTTCCAGCAAGCAGCAATCTTTTCAAATGGCTCCTTCAAACAGTAGTGACATTGCCAACAGCTGCAGATGGGAGCATCACGATCATCCCAGTGTATTCTTCACTTTCCTACTGTATTTGTATTGGCAATGATCAGGTCTAATCTGCCTGCTGATCAAACTAAATTCTGCACAGTTCATTTAAACCGCGTTGCATTGTGTCCCGATGGTAACATGGGTTCTATCAATTAAACGTTGCATTGTTGGGCACCGAATTACTTGGGAGAAATGAGAGCCCTTCTCTTTTTTTTTCCCAGTTTTCCACTGGGACATTCACAAGCCTGTCACATCTGGCAACTGAGTCAGCAGCACGGATACCACTGAATATTCTGGCATATCTCGCCAGTAATGGTTTGATGTGTGTCAGTAGCTTAAATTTCAACATAACATTGACTTTAATGAATACAGGCAGGAATCATTTTCATTGTGTGCCAACTGAAGGCTGTATACTAACAGATGACATTTCTTGGATGGTGAAGGTAGTTGTTAGTGGGGAGAAATGTGTGGGAATATAGAAAGAGTAAAGCCTATAACAAAATTCATTGGCTGCCTTCATTGTATAGCATGATCTAGTCATTTAATGAGATTTGTCTTTTTCTCTTCCTTCTTCAGTCATTAGCAGGACAGTTGAAACAAGGACCTTTCATTTTCAAATCCTTCTTTGGTATCACACCTCTATATAGTGCTGATCTCCTTCACTTCTAACCTCCTCTGCATTCCCCATGGTAGCTAAATCTTTAGTTGACTAAGTCTTAAGGTTTGGAAATTCCTCTGCAAACCTCTCATTTCTGAACATGATCTCGCTGCTCTATTTTAAACTGCTTTTTAAAAACCCTTGTCTCTAATAACTGCCTGATTCAGGCTGTTCAGATCCTGTTGTCAGATTTGATCCCAAATTGATATTCCAGCCACCTATCTATACCACCACCGAGACATCCATCTCTGTAGCACTGTTCAGCTCTTTGTAGAAATCTTCACCTATACCATTTTTTTTAGACTTGATTAATCTGACACTCTTCTGCCTACGTCACATTTTATACTGTCCACTAATTTGAGTTCATCTGAAACACTGCAGTCCATACATTAACTCACACTGAATCATTTTCACGCATCACGCTTATGCTGGATAATCTTCATTGGGATTCAACCTGGCAATTTTAAAATTCTCAGATATTTACCCTTGGTTTCAACTCTGTCCATAGCCTTGTCTTTCACTATTACCTTTTGTTCTTTGACCTCCTGCACTTATCTAATTCTGATCTCTTGCACATCCCTGATTTCAATTGCTCTAGCATTGTGACCATACTTTCAACTGCTTTGGCGTAGCTTAAGCTGTGGAATTCTCTCACGAAACCTTTTTTGTGCCTCTGTCTCCCTGTTTTTCTTTATAATCCTCCTTAAAACCTTCTTAAAATCTACTTTGTTGTCCTAATAGTTCTTCACACAAATTTTGCTTGATATAATTCCTTCAAAGCACCTTGTGATGTTTTAATATCTAAAAAGCATGACAGATATGCATTTTTTTAAGTAATTTATTAACAGAATGAGGGCATCACTGTCCAGAGCAGTATTTGCTGCTCTTGACCTGTGGTGAATTAAGCAACAAGCGACAGGCAAAACAAAACACTAGAGAATACGGACAACGTTAAGACCATTACACCAACAACAGAATTCAGGTTTCAGAAACAGCTATGGCAGCCTAGCTTTAAGTCACAGAATTTTTCCACGATTAATTTCCACATTCACATCATTCAGTTGTGCATCATCAATTACAATGCCACACTGCATCACAGCAATTCCAGAGTGCAAACACTTTACATCAACTAACATATTTTTTAAAAGGCCAGTGAGGCTTCTGCACATACAAAATGGTGTCCTAGAATATTCAAACAGATTTGCTTGAAGAGAAAGGGGAGTTGAGAGATCTACAGCACAGAATAGGCCCATTGGCCCATTGGCCCATCATGTTGATGCTGGATAAAAGCCACCACCTAACTATTCTTGTCCCGTTTTCCAGCACTTGGTCCATGTTGTGCGGATCATATTGCCTCATGCTCCAAACTTGAGGCTACTGCATGCACCACACTCCATGGAATCAACTCTTCAGTAAAGACAAATAAAGCCCACTTGATTAGCAACCCATCAGTGACTCTATCCATTATCTGCACACAGTTGTAGTAGTGTCTATCCTATACAAGATGCACCGCAATAACATCTCAAACTTGCTTCCACAGCACTTTCCAAACCCACGAACTATACCATTTAGAATGACAACATCACCCAAGGCACTGTAACACCACCATTGACAAGTTATCCTCCAATGCACGCACCAGCCTGATTTGGACCAATAACTGCTTCATTGTAGCTGGGTCAAACTCCTGGTGCTCCATTCCAAACAACACTGTGGGTGTACCTACAACAAAAGTACTGCTAAAGAAGGCAACTCATCACCATGTCCTGAAGGACAAATGGTTGAGCAATAAATACTGGCCTTGCCAATGAGACCCACATAGCATGAAAAATAAAACAAAACGTTAAATAATCTGTTGATCTTTTGCCTTGGTAGATTACGTAATCCAAAATCAACACTTCCTTATTATCGATCTTAAAAATTCACAGGCTAAATTATCTACCCCTTTCAGGGAGCATTAAAGCTTTCATGTCAAGCTTAAATGGAGTGCAGGAAATAAGTGGTTGAAAGAAAATAATATAAAGAAGCTAGGTTTTTAATTCATAGAGTAAGCTGCAGAAACTAAACGTCACTGTGTATATAATTAGGCCTGTTTTGACATACAGAACTTAGTATACGTTCAGCTACAGTTGTGTATTAAGCCTACATTGCATTCAGGCAGCTGCCAGGATATCATAAAAAAGGACCTTCACGATTTAGCGGTGGCCTGAATTCACATGAAAATTAGATACAAGCTAGTTGTACGCCTGTTATCTGCGTGCTTTGAATGTTGAATTAGGTCAAGAAACATTTAGATAATTAAATTCTAAAATTTCCCAGTGATGAATTGTTTGAAAACAAAGGCTGCATATTTATCTACTTAGTGACTTACTGTTTCACACACAGTTCTTCCTCACTTACCAGCTAACTGGTATTGAACCTATTAATATCAATGGGGCATGCATAATGACAGGTTCAAATCTGGGTAATATAGAGAAATAGGGAGAGTGACACCTTTAAAACAAATTCAGCATTTATAACTGTCAACAGAAAGGAAAGCAGAATAAAAATGATTACTGGACATTAGTGTAAAGGTTGTATCACTTGAACCATTACTAATAGCCAGAGTTCATGCTCGAGTAGGTTAGGCTAATGTGTGGCATTGGGAACTTCAAATAGATTAAATTGGATACTGCTGTCCCTTATTTGAGCACAAAGCCTATTGAAGATAGTTGAGCAGCATGATATCTGAAGGCAGTTTTGAGTTTGAAATCTTCCTCACTGGGATCTGAAAAGAAATTCTTACTTAAAATCGTTAATAGTCAGAGAATAGAGGCTTTCATCCCTTTGTCTGAACTCGATTGAAATCTGAAGCCCTAAAGGAGGGTTCAGGGCTCCAGAATCTACTGCATTATCATCAGCAAAAGGAAATATCTCCTCCCATTGTCTAAATTGGATTAAGCCACAGGTCTCAGACAGCAAAGACCATAAGACCATAAGACATAGGAGTGGAAGTAAGGCCATTTGGCCAATTGAGTCCACTCCGCCATTCAATCATGGCTGATGGGCATTTCAACTCCACTTACCAGCATTCTCCCCGTACCCTTAATTCCTTGTGACATCAAGAATTTATCAATCTCTGCCTTGAAGACATTTAGCGTCCCGGCCTCCACTGCACTCCAGGGCAATGAATTCCACAGGCCCACCACTCTCTGGCTGAAGAAATGTCTCTGCATTTCTGTTCTGAATTTACCCCCTCTAATTCTAAGGCTGTGTCCACGGGTCCTAGTCTCCTCACTTAACAGAAACAATTTCCTAGCGTCCACCCTTTCCAAGCCATGTATTATCTTCTATTAGATCTCCCCTTAGTCTTCTAAACTCCAATGAATACAATCCCAGGATCCTCAGCCATTCCTCATATGTTAGACCTACCAGTCAAGGGATCATCCGTGTGAATCTCCGCTGGACACGCTCCAGTGCCAGTATGTCCTTCCTGAGATGTCAAATGGGGCCTAACCAGAGCTTTATAAAGTCTCAGTAGCACAACGGTGCATTTATATTCCAACCTTCCTGAGATAAATGACAACATTGCATTCGCTTTCTTAATCACGGACTCAACCTGCATGTTTACCTTTAGAGAGTCCTCGACTAGCACTCCCAGATCCCTTTGCACTTTGGCTTTATGAATTTTCTCATCGTTTAGAAAGTAGTCCATGCTTGTATTCTTTTTTCCAAAGTGCAAGACCTCGCATTTGCTCACATTGAATTCCATCACCGAAAAAGAACCTTTTATCCCAACTCTCTGCCTTCTGTCAGACAGCCAATCCTCAATCCATACCAGTAGCTCACCTCAAACACTATGGGCCCTCACCTTACTCAGCAGCCTCCCGTGTGGCACCTTATCAAAGGCCTTTTGGAAGTCTAGATAGACCACATCCACTGGGTTTCCCTGGTCTAACCTACTTGTCACCTCTTCAAGGAATTCCAACAGGTTTGTCAGGCATGACCTCCCCTTACTAAATCCACGTTGACTTGTTCTAATTCGACCCTGCTCTTCCAAGAATTTAGAAACCTCATCCTTAATGATGGATTCTAGAATTTTACCAACCACAGAGGTTAGACTAATTGGCCTAAATTTTCCATCTTTTGTCTTGATCCTTTCTTGAACAAGGGGGTTACAACAGCAATCTTCAAATCATCCGGGACTTTCCCTGACTCCAGTGACTTTTGAAAGATCTCAACCAATGCCTCTGCTAAGGACCAATGCCTAACTCACTGAAATAGCATCAAAGAACCTGAAACCTCATGTCCTTTTTCTAAAAATTGGATTAGAATTCAGACCCTCGACAGCA
>NC_057720.1:25769158-25791919 GCF_004010195.1 Chiloscyllium plagiosum | reverse complement strand
ATTTCAGATGTCCAACATTTACGGTATTTTGTTTCTATTTAACTGGTTAGCCAAAAATTATGTGTCTGGTATATTTTGAAGGAGAGAATCTGGCATATGTTAAACATTTCCCATACCTTGATAGCTACCTCTCTCAAAAGGCCACTATTGGGAAGAAGATCCGACATAGAGTAAGCAACCTACTCCACCTTCTAAAAACTATGAAAGTGCCTGTTGGAAAACAAATATCTCCACAGGTCACAAAGGTATACAAAGCAATTGCTGCCATCATGCTGTGATACTGCAGTGTGTGACTTGGGCTGTGTATCAGTGACATATTAGAGTGCTAGAGAACTTTCATCAGCAATACCCAGATTGAATGGGAGGACAAATTCTATTGTTCTTCTTGAAACTAGGTCCATGAGTCAACAAACAAAATCTCTGCAAAGTCAGAGTCCTCCAGCTAGATCTTGTTCTCTCAACTCTCAAATGGCTACATTCCAGGGGACAACAATGAGTCATGGCAGCATTGTTCTTCATGACTGCGAGGAGGTAAAAATGATGTCCATCAAGCTGCCTCATGCTTTGAGCCCCAGTGCCTTAATGATGAGGCAGAGCAGCAATGAGAACCAAGAAAGGGAAGAGAATCCTGCATTTCTGGTTCCTGCATTTTGTGAGACGTACTGCCTGATATGCTCAAAGATCTGCAGATCATGCACATGAACACCCTTTGCAGAAATAAGCAATCCTGCGTAGATGGTTGTCCTCAAACTGAGGGACAGCTGGTGAGAGATAATTGAATATCTTTTGGAAATCCATGTCTCGCATATTTTCTGCCTCTTCTTACTCTTCCCTACTAGTTCTATCCTCAAAAAACTTTAATAATTTATTTAGTACAAATTTCCTTTCAAAAAAAAATTTTGCTTCTTTCTGGTAACACTATGATTTTCTAGGTGCATGATTAGGATGACCTTAATAATAGATTGCAGCTTTCGATGTCAAGCTAATACAATAGTTAATACTGACTCTCAGTGTCAGGGGCAAATGTAGTGGAGGCCTTGAGATAAGAAGAAGGTATAATATGCCAATTAGTGCACAGTCATGCTGATCTTTTCCCATCAGAAGTATAGAATTGATAATGTTCAGTGATGATTACGTAATGTTCAGTACCATTCAATGAGTCCTCAAATACTCAAAAAATCAGATTTAGCAACACTTACAAATCATGAAGATTCGGACTGAAAAGTGGCAAGCAAGACTTGCACCATATAAGGGCCAGGAAATGACAGTGTCTAACAAGAGAGAATCTAACTATCTCCAGTTGATGATCAATGCCGTTGAATCCTGTTGGCATTTCCACCAACTACATTGTAATCATTAATATGGAGCAGAAACAGAATTACCCCAACTATGTAAATATTATGACTACAAAATTCAGTGGCAAGTAACTTCTGATCCACAAAGTCTGATCACCATGTAGAAGTTACAAGTCAGAGAATGATGAAATGCTCTCCACTATTTTAGATGATTGCAGTTCCAACAATACTCAAGAATCTCCACACCATCCAGGAAGAAGCAGTTCATTTAATTGGCACTCCATCCATCACCTTGCTCCTGATGTGGTCTTCTCTACAGCAGAGAGACCAAATGTAAACATAGGGCAAATTTCACTGAGCATCACAGCCAGGTGCTCAGGGGCTGTCCAGACCTCCCTGTCCCCGCCCATTTTAATTCCCATTCCTATTCCCTTTCCGACATGACCATCCTTTGCATCTTCCATTGCCACAATGAACCAAACTACAAGTTAGAGGAGCAACACCTCATCTTCCACCTGGGCAGCCTACAGCCCAGAGGACTGAACGTTGAGTTCTCCAATTTCAAATAACCTCCCTTCCAATCCCCTGAATCCCTTCCCAGCATCCCCCCACCCCCTCTACTCTTCCCTGCCACAATCAGATTCATTGACCAACCAGATTGTACCCCCGAACTGTCTTCACCTATCCCCACTTCAACACCCTGCCCCCACCACCCTCTTTATCTGAAACTCCCCTACACCCATCCCCCAGTCCTGAAGAAGGGTTACACCTGAAACATTGACTTCTCCAGCTCCTGATGGTGCCTGGCTTGCTGTATTCTTCAAGTCCCATGCCTGTCTACTTTTGATTCCAGCACCTGCAGTTTTTTTTTATCTCTCACTCAGGACTTTTTGACCAGCCCTATCTGCCCTTGCGAAGGTGTGGTGGGCACATTTCTTGAACTGCTGCAGGTGGACCACAGAAGGAGGGAATTTTTCACCAGTGGAATGAAGGAATGGTAATATAGCTCCAAGTCAGGATGATGAATATCCCAGAAAGGACATTTTGCCAAAGCGGCAAGGAGAGAAGGACAAGTGAAAAGAGGGCTGCCAGGAAGGGTAAGTTTTCCTACATAAAAAGGGACTTACCTCGGGAGTTGGGCCTCCATTTTGCCAGAGTGGTGAGGAGTGAAAGTGAAGTGAAGTGAGGGCTGCTGGGAAGGTAAGGGCTTAATTTATATTTGGGCAGTGACTAAACCCAAGATACTACACGTGTAGTATCTCCCTAACTGGAAGAGAAAGACTCTGTAAGGTAAGGCTTTTATTTCTTATCTTTCTTTTTCATTTATTTAAGTGCATTGTTTGGGTTTAGTTAGTTCATATAAAGCTAAGTTTACAATGGCAGGAGACATCAGATGCGTGGCATGTGATTATTGCTTGATGTGGGAGCTTAGGAACGTGTCTGACATTCCTGACTCTTCCATTTGCAAAAAGTGTGTCCAGCTGCAGCTGTTGTTTGACCGCATGACGGCTCTGGAGCTGCGGTTGGACTCACTGTGGAGCATCCGTGATGCTGAGGAGTCGTGGATAGCATGTTTAGTGAACTGGTCACACCGCAGGTTAGGATTGCTGAAGGAGACAGTGAATGGGTGACCAAAAGACAGAAAAAATATAGGAAGGCAGTGCAGGTGTCCCCTGCAGTTATCTCCCTCAAAACTCAGGTATACACTTTGGATACTATTGGGGAAGATGGTTAACCAGTGGAGGGCAGCAGTTGTCAAGATCATGGCACCGTAGCGGGCACTGCTGTTCAGAAGGGCGGGAAAAAGACTCGTAGGGCCATAGTCATAGGGGATTCTATTGTGAGGGGAGTAGATAGGCAGTTCTGTGGCCAAATACAGGACTCCTGGATGGTATGTTGCCTCCCAGGTGCTCGGGTCAGGGATGTCACTGATCAGCTGCAAAGCATTCTAAAAGGGGACAGTGAACAGCCAGTTGTCTTGGTGCATATAGGCACCAACGATATAAGTAGAAAATAAGATGACATCCTGAAATAAGAATTCAGGGAGCTAGGAGAGGAATTAAAGGGAAGGACCTCAAAGGTAGTGATCTCAGGATTACTATCACTGCCACATGCTAGCCACGTAGGAATGGAAAAATCGGCAGGATGAACACATGGCTTGAGAGATGGTGTAGGAGGGAGGGGTTCAGATTTGTTGGACATTGGGACCGGTTCTGGGGAAGGTGGGACTATTATAAAATGGACGGTCTACACCTGAACCAGACCGGAACCGATGTCGTTGGGGGAGTTTTTGCTTCTGCTGTTGGGGACGTTTTAAACTAATGTGGCAGGGGGCTGGGAACCAGAAGAGAAAATAAGTAGGCAGCGAGGTGGAGACTGGAGACTGCAAGAATTATAAAGATAACATTAATAAAGAGAAGAATAGGCAGAGAGCAGGTGAACACAAAAGAACTGGTGGCCTGAAATGTATCTACTTTAATGCAAGGAGTATAGTGTGTAAGGCAGATGAACTTAGGGCTTGGATTGGTGCCTGGGAGTATGACATTATTGCTATCACAGAGACTTGGTTGAAGGAAGGGCATGATAATTGGCAACGAAACGTTCCAAGAGATAGACGCTTCAGAGAGGACAGGGAAGGAAGTAAAAGAGGGGGTGGAGTTGCATTGTTGGTCAGGGACGATAGCACGGCTGTCCTGAAGGAGGACACTATGGAGGTCTTGGGTAGTGAGGAATTATGAGTGGAGCTGAGAAATAAGAAGGTGCAGTTACATTGTTGGGCTGTATTACAGACCTCCCAACAGTGAGTGTGATGTAGAAGAACAAATAGGTAAACAGATTATGCATAGATGTAGAGGCAATAGGGTAAGGGTGATGGGAGATTTTAATTTTCCCAACATTGACTGGGATACACTTGGCATCAGAGGTCTGGATGGGGTAGAATTTATACGAACCGTCCAGGAGAGTTTTCTAGAGCAGTATGTCAATAGTCCGACGAGGGTACAGAGGGTGGTGGGCGATTGGAATGCGTTGCCAGCAGAGGTGGTAGAGACAGGCATGGTAGATTCACTTAAGATGCATCTGGACAGATGCATGAGTAGGTGGGGAGCAGAGGGATACAAATGCTTAGGAATTGACCGACAGGTTTAGGCAGTATATTTGGGCCGGCTCAGGTTTGGAGGGCCGAAGGGCCTGTTTCTGGGCTGTAAATTTTCTTTGTTCTTTATTCTTTGACATTGGTCGTGTTCCCATGCACCTCCTACTCCTTGACCTTCTGGGAGATATAGGTCATGGAGTTAGAAGATACTGTCAAATGATCCTTGGTGAAATATGGCAGGCACCTTGTGGCTGGCATTGGTTCATATCAGTTTTGCAAACTGGATCATTCTGAAGTGCCAACCACGCACTCATTCAATCCAACAGCAATGATATTAGTAGAAAAAAGACACAGACATAAAGCAGATTGTTACTCTGCAATGATGGTCAGTCAAGTGAGGTGCTTTGTTCTGGATGGTGTCAGTTTTCTTGAGTGTTGTTAAAACTGTACTCAGCCAGGTAAAGAGAACAAAGAACAAAGAAAATTTACAGCCCAGGAACAGGCCCTTCGGCCCTCCAAGGCTGAGCTGTTCCAAATGGACTGTCTAATCTTGTTGGTCAACTCCTAAGCATCTGTATCCCTCTGCTCCCCACCTACTCATGCATCTCTGTCCAGACACATCTTAGATAAATCTACCGTGCTTGCCTCTACCACCTCTGCTGGCAACGTGTTCCAAATACTCACCACCCTCTGTGTGAAGTACTTGCTGCATGTATCCCCCTTAAACTTTCCACCTCTCGCCTTGAAAGCATGACCTCTCATTATTGAATCCTTCACCCTGGGAAAAAGCTTGCCTCTATCCACCCTGTCTATACCCTTCATGATTTTGTAAACCTCAAAATGTATTCCATCACCTTCCTCACTTATGCCTTGTAAATGCTGGGATGAGACTTTGAGGGATTAGGAGGTGAGTTATTCATCATTGAATTCCCATTCTTCGATCTGCTCTTGCAGTCTTATATAAAATCCCTATAATGCAGAAAGAGGCCATTCAGTCCACCGAATTCATACCAACCCTCTGAAGAGCATCCTACCTAGACCTTACACTATTCCCATAAGCCCGTATTTACCATAGTTAATTCATCTAGCCTGCACATCCCTGGGCTACAGACAACTTACCATGCAATCCATTTAACCTGCATATCTTCAGACTATGGGAGGAAAGACAGTCACCCAAGACTGGAATCAAACCTGAGTCTTTGGCGTCGTGAGACAGCAGTGCTAATCACTGAGCCATTGTCTCATCCAGTTGGCTGGTCCAGTTCAGCTTCTGGTTAACATATCCCCAGGATGTTGATGGGGGGGTATTCAGTGTTGCAATGCTGTTAGATTCTCTCTTGCCGGAGATGGCAATTGTCTGGGACTTGAGTGCTTTTAGGGAGAAGAAATCTTCACATTTTCTATAACAAGAATAGGACTACAATTCCATTTGTGAAAGCACAATGTTCTAAATGACCATCTAACTCATTATTATTCCAGTTGCTGCTTGAGGTAGCAGAAACGTATTCTGGCAGATTGCATGAGGCTGTGTGTGATTGAATTAACTGAGTTAGAACATAAATTCCAAAGCAGTTTTATCATTTGTTGTTGAAAATTTGTTGCCATTGTAATGGAACTTTGACAGTAACAGGTTTTGAATTTAAATTATTTTGATATGAGAAGCTAAAATGTGAATACAGAACTTTTGACATCATTAGAAAGGATCAACTTAGAGTTGGAGTGATGACATGCGATCTGCATGTTTCCTGTTGTGGGCTGGAATCATGGCCAGGATTCTCTAATGGTCACTGCTGGAAGTACATGTGAAGATAAATCGCCAACAAACATAAATGGTACCTCATCTGATGAGGCACGGGGGAGAGAGTGGATGGAGAAGACAAATTGAGGGGGAAGATTGTAAACAGAAAACAGAATTAGTAAGATGCAATTAACTTTCTTTTGCTTCTCCGTAGCCCAAATGCCACATGTTTCCATGTTAAAATGTACAGGTATTCACTGTAAGAATGCAAATTTATTGAATTAAGCAGTGTCTGATACGATGTTAGTGGTAAGGATATTAATTTGATCATGATCTTAGGTAGGTATAGGATTAACTAAAGTATGCCTTATTCTAAAAGTTGTGCTCCTGCACAAAAAAACATGCAATTCCAATTTGAAAGAAAACAAAGAAAGACTTGCAGTTCTACAGAGCTTTCCATAATCTCAAGGTTTTCCAACTTGCTTTACATTCATTGAAGGACTTTTGAACTGTGTTGTCGTCACTGTTTAAAATACAGAATATATTGGGATGTTGGATTTATTGCGACAGAATAGGAACACAAGTTTTACACATTATGACAGTATTTTAGTGGCACCTTTTTTGCCATTCTCACACTTTGGTGATAATCAATTTAATGGTGGGTGCTCCTCGGAGACCAAGGTCAAATCTTTGATGGCATCATAACCCAGTGCAATTAGCTGGCATCAACTACAAAAACTTGTCTTCTTATTCCGTTTCATACAGTAGTGAGTGCAATGGAAAGGGATAAAATCAAATATGTAAATAAAGTATTCTATAGCATCAGAAATTACTGGAAAGAAATCAGCACATCAGGTATCAGAGAAAACAGAGTTAATGTTTCAGGTCCAGTGACTATGGGTAGCATGATGGCTCAGTGGTTAGCACTGCTGCCTCACAGAGTCAGTAACCCAGGTTCAATTCCAACTTTGGGTGACTGTGAGGAGTTTGCACATTCTCCCCATGTTTTTGTGGGTTTCCTTCGGGTATTCCGATTTCCTCCCACAGTCCAAAGATGTGCAGGTTTGGTGAATTGGCCATGCTTAAATTGCCATTGTGTTCAGGGATGTACAGGTCAGATGCATTAGTCATGGGAAATGTAGAGCAAAAGGGGAGGAGAATGGGTCTGGGTGGGAAACTCTTCACAGGGTCAGTGAGGACTTGTTGAGCCAAGTGGCCTGTTTCCACACTACAGGGATTCTATGACACTTCTGCAGATTTCATGGTAGCTATATGCTAGAGAAGAAATGGGGGTAAGGTGAAGGACTAAATGATAGATGGAGATAGAACCCAAAGAGGGAGAAAAGCAATTGGGCAGGCACAGGAGTGAGTAAATATCAGCCTGGAAAAATGAATGGCTGCTTTCTGAGACCGTTTGTAGCTGATAATGGGTTGTTTACGGTATTAGCTTATATGATGACAAGACTTGGCGTGTGGGAGTTGACGTAAGGCCATGGAGAAGGTATTCAGGCCCTAAAATTATTGAATTTAACATTGAGTCCTGATGACTGTAGCATCCACGAGCAGAAAAGGAAACTTTATTCTTTCAGCTTGTGCTGAGCTTCGCTGGAGCACTGCAGCAATCCCAAGACAGAGATGTTGGTCAAGGAACACAGAGGGGTGTCAAAATGGCAGGCAACCAGAAGGTCCGGATCATTTTTTGTCTTCTGCAAAAAGGTCACCAAGTCTACCCTTCGTCTCCCTGGTGTAGAGGAGACCACATTGTGAGCAGAGGACATGGTATTCTAGGTTGAGTGAAGCAATTTCCGTTTCAGTTTCTGATTTCCAGCATCCACAGCTCTTTGTTTTTGTTTAGTCTACATCATCAACAATGTAAGAGCACATGGCTAAGAACTATTGGGAAATGGCTGTGTGTAAAGTGCTGTCCTATTAATTGTTTGAAGACAATATTCAATCAAAGTTAATGTTTACAAACAACCAAGTCACCCATGGAGTCTATCAAACCCAACCTAAATATAAATGTGTGACTATCACAGATGATGATGATACAGTAAGTAATGATGAATGATTTTCAAGTTGTATTTGTGTAGTTCACTTTGTCATTTGATGCTTTCTTTTCAGAATGACAGTAATGTACCATTAAGGTATAAGTTTCTCCACTGGTTTAAAATATAGTTGGAAGGGAATTTTGTGCATATTATTTCTTTAAAAATATCTTTCGATATTGATTATATTCTTTTATTTTAATTTTCTTTTAAGTTAATGTTTACAAACAACCAAGTCTCCCATGGAGTCTATCAAACCCAACCTAAATATAAATGTGTGACTATCACAGATGATGATGATACAGTAAGTAATGATGAATAATTTTCAAGTTGTATTTGTATAGTTCACTTTGTCATTTGATGCTTTCTTTTCAGAATGACAGTAATGTCCCATTAAGGTATAAGTTTCTCCACTGGTTTAAAATATAGTTGGAAGGGAATTTTGGGCATATTATTTCTTTAAAAACTTCTTTTTATATTGATTATATTCTTTTATTTTAATTATATTTATAAGGAAGTGCTGTGTATGTCACTTCCACCTTGTGGCAGTGAGACAACATACTCCAGCTATCCTAACCAATGTAAGTGTGTTAGGCTTTTTCATTCTGATTTCTGCAAAACTGTGACCATTAAACAGACTTTTGCAAGCATTCATGGGCGAATGACAGCCCTCTACAACAGTAACATATCACAATGTGATACTATTACCATTAAAGATGCACAGCATATTTCTTTAGCTCCACTTTGGAACATTAAGTGGTGGGCACTTATGAAATAATGTATGATTGCGATTTATGAAATCATGCATAACACAAAGATTTAAGGTGACTCCCGCCCCCGTTTGCTTCTCCAACACTACAGCTCCATTACTGTATACCAGCTTTCTTTCAGTCACTGGCTCAGCATTTATTGCCCATCCCTAATTGTTCAGAGAGCGGTTAAGAGTCAACCACATTGCTGCGTTTCTGGAGCCATATACAGTATCCTACCCGAAAGAGCATTTGTGAACCAGATGGGTTCTTTTCGACAATGGTTTCATGTTCATTATTACATTCTTAATTCCAGACTTTTATCGAATTCAAATGCCACCATCTGTCACAGTGGGATTTAAACCTGGGTCCCCAGAACATTACCTGGAGATTCCCCAGATTAATAATCTAGCCATAATGCCACTAGGTCCTCACTTCCTGTAATCAAAGTTGAGTCTGCCTATCGTATTTGACCTTCATCTTCCAAAATATCTTTCTTAAAAAAATTCAGAAATCCCAAACAATTCACATTTGCATAAAAGTGCTGATTAGTTAGTTTGGTTTCCATTCAACCCATTCATATTTACTTGCTGAGGCACCACCCACACAACACCAAGTGACAGCTGATTACCCACACAATCCATCTGTAATTAAGTACAGAGAGAGTTGGACCTTTTGAGCAAATAACACTGCAAAGCTGAAGAGAGTCCAAGAGTTATCACTGACACAAATGCATTTGACCCCAGACTGCTCCTTATGATCAGTCGTCAGCATGCCTGCCTTAAAAGCACTGAATCCAATCCAGAAATGAAGGAAATATTGACAGCTGCAAAACAGGGGATATATTAAAGCAAGCAAATGTGTTTACTATTAAGAGAGATCTCACAGCACATAGATTGTCTTGTCTTCCAATACAGAGTTTGGATAAGCAAGGAAAAGTTTGTTTTATCTCGTACTTTAAGCCAGTACTGCCACCAACATATTGATTTACTAGTCTAGAGCATCTCAGGCTGTGATAGCCTGCACATACACTGTCCTTGAGGCTGCTTGTTCTTTATCTCTAACTAATCCTCATGTACTGCAATAGTCCTTTATTTACATTCGTAGATAATATCAAATCGAGCAGAACAAATAAGGCAAGGAAATGATGATGAATAGTAGGACCCTGTGGATTACTGAGGATCAGAGGGTCCTTAGTGTGCATGTCCATTGGTCTCTTAAGGTAGCAGGACTGGTTAAGAGGTTAAGAACGTGTATAAGTTGCTTGCCTTTGTTAACCGAGGCAGAGAGTTGAAGAGCAGGGAGCTGGAAATGCATGAAACACTGGTTGGGCAAGAGTATGATGTGCGATTCTGGAATCCACATTGTAAGACAGATGTTATTACAATGGAGAGGCTGCAGAGAAGATTTATCTGGCTGTTATTTGAGCTGGAGAGTTTTAGTTATGAAGAGAGGCTGGACAGACTGTGGTCGTTTTCCTTGGAGCAGAGGAGACTGATGGGGGGGATATGATTGAAATGTGTAATATTACAAGGTGGATAGGAAGATGATTTTCCCCTTGATGGAGAGGTTAACAACGAGGGGCATAGATTTAGGGTAAGGCTCAGGAGGTTTACAGGGTTTATGAGGAAACTCCTTTTTCCCAGAGGGTAACAGGAATTGGAACTCAGCCTGTTAGGATGGTACAGGCAGACATATTTAGGTTCTGGATTAGTGGTGCTGGAAGAGCACAGCAGTTCACGCAGCATCCAAGGAGCTTCGAAATCGATGTTTCGGGCAAAAGCGGCAGGTAGGACAAGTCCGGACAAGTCATGGGGACAGTGCTGAGCTGCAAGTTCAGAACTAGGGTGAGGTGGGGGAAGGGGAAATGAGGAAACTGTTGAAGTCCACATTGATGCCCTGGGGTTGAAGTGTTCCGAGGCGGAAGATAAGGCGTTCTTCTTCCAGGCATCTGGTGGTGAGGGAGCGGCGGTGAAGGAGGCCCACGACCTCCATGTCCTTGGCAGAGTGGGAGGGGGAGTTGAAATGTTGGGCCACGGGGCGGTGTGGTTGATTGGTGCGGGTGTCTCGGAGATGTTCCCTAAAGCGCTCTGCTAGGAGGCGCCCGTCTCCCTAATGTAGAGGAGACCGCATCGGGAGCAACGGATACAATAAATGATATTAGTGGATGTGCAAGTAAAACTTTGATGGATGTGGAAGGCTCCTTTAGGGCCTTGGATATAGGTGAGGGAGGAGATGTGGGCGCAGGTTTTACAGTTCCTGCAGTGGCAGGGGAAAGTGCCAGGATGGGAGGGTGGGTTGTAGGGGGGCGTGGACCTGACCAGGTAGTCACGGAGGGAACGGTCTTTGCGGAAGGCGGAAAGGGGTGGGGAGGGAAATATATCCCTGGTGGTGGGATCTGTTTGGAGGTAGCGGAAATGTCGGCGGATGATTTGGTTTATGCGAAGGTTGGTAGGGTGGAAGGTGAGCACATTTATGATGCCAAGGCATACAAGACTATGGGCAAAGTGCTGGAAAATGCTACAAGAATAGTTAGTTTCTTATTTTGGACTGGTGTGGACTTGATGGGCGAAAGGGCCTTTTTCTGTGCTATAATCCTCAATGACAGCTCTCTAGTGCAATGGCTCAGCTCTCTCTCTGCATTTGCTCATTCTCAGCTGTTGACTTTTCTCTTAATGATATTGAAGTCAATTGATCAGTTACATCATCATGATTCACAGGGATTACATTATAAAGTAGAGTTTAATTAGCTATGTTGTAGAACCAATGTTTAAATTAATGAGGTAAAAGACAAAATGGTCAATCTTAACCCTATTGATCCTGCCAAAATCAGAATATCAGCAGTGAAGATCGCCCAGGTTACTTACAGTCTGAAAGCCACTAAGTAATCAGCAGTCTCAATGTCAGCCTGTACTACTTTATACATGACAATGATACCTACCTGAATCAAACTCAATCTTTTACATCGGCATGGTGGGTGCTTTTTCTGCATCAAGCCTCAGGTATTCTGAGTGGCACAGTGTTCAATGGTTAGCACTGCTACCACACAGCGCCAGAGACCTAGGTTCAATTCCAGTCTCAGACAACTATCTGTGTGGAGTTTGCATATTCTCTGTGTGTCTTCGTGTGTTTCCACGGGGTGCTCCAGTTTCTTCCTACAGTCTAAAGATGTGCACATTCGGTGGATTGGCCATTCTAAATTGTTCAGGGATGTGCAGATAAGTTGGATTAGTCATGATAAATGTGGTCATGAGATGGTGGGCTGAGTCTGGATGGAATGCTCTATGGACAGTTAATACAGACTAGATGGGCTGAATGGCCTCTTTCTCCACTTTAGGGATACTATTACAGCCTATCCTTTTGATTGTGGCATCGTGATTATGGCAGTGAAATAGCCAAGGGTAATAGTTGCAGTTTCAGAAATGTATCTTTGTAATGTTTCCCAACATTTGATACTTTAATTTCAGCACAGCACATCCTAATGCTAGCCTAGATCTTTAAATATTAATTCTTGGGATGTGGGCAACAGTAAAAGGTTTTATTATTGCCCCATTCATTGTTATCCTGAGAAGATGCTGGTAGTGATCTTTCTACTGATTATTTTTAATTTACTAATGGTCATATCTGGCTACTTTCAAAAGGCATTTGGTCATTCAGGTTATGTGATCAGGTCATGCAGGCCAGAATTTCCCTGCCTATTGGGACAGGGAGATTGAATTGGGTTTTAAGTCAATCAGAGGATTCATAATTGTCTTTTCTGATACTTGCCTCTCCATTATTACCATGATCTGTGATATTCTCAAACCCTTGTCCTTTTCATAACTTACATTCCATGAAAATCTCCCAGCCTTCTTTCTGTTCCCCCATATTCTTCCCTACCCAAGGATTGGTCACAAGTCACTAATATTTAACTTTGTCAAAATAAATCTCTTGCATATTGGAAATAATTTGGAGAGACACTTAAAAGGCCAACTATGTGACATATTTGTCTTGAACACTAAGCTTTCAAACAGTTAGACATTGGAAAAAGAGATTTGACATTGCTAAACTTCCACATGTACAAATGAGATGAAGGAATAGGCGACTGCAAGATGAATGGATACATAGCCATTTTCAAAAGGTTGTCTGTTTCCTTCTTGGAGCAGGATTGAGAATCATTTACTGTTGGAAGTTGATTTACTCAAGTCTGCTTGGTCCTCAGAATCAGCAACATCTTTTTCTCAGTTGCTTCCGCTGCAAAACCAAAGCAATTGCACAGTAACTGTACTTGGTATAGTGATCCAATCCTTCAGGGAGTGGCATATTATTATAGGCTCTGCAAGGGTTGACGCTGAACAGTGCATTAAGCACAACTCAAGATGATAACATCATACAGACCAGGGTGGGTTAATAGCTCAAGCTCTCAAAGGAGTTAAACCTCTTCTCTAGGACCCCCTTACAGTCTGAATAACATTAGCCCAGATATCTCTATTACCATCTGAATAGATTTGACTGACAATAATCATCATTAAAATGATCCATTTAGCTGTTGGCAATTTTTCGAGACAAGATTCTGAGTCTGACCTGTCCTGAATACTTCCTTTAAAGGAAACTGGGAGAATGTGCAGTCAGCAAAGGAGAAATATTGCAAGACAAGACACATGCCTTCTTTAAGACAATTGCTACTATATTTCAGGAGGTCAAAGTCCTGAAGGTACTTTTGACAATGGCAGAGGAAAGGTAAGCATTTCAGGAAAGTGAAGTTGACAGGTGGGTAGATAACGTGTTATGTGACAAGTGGCAGACGTGGGTAGGTTGCCAGGTAAGTGGATGAGTGGTTAGGGTCGGCTAGGATATGAGATCAGAGCATTGTTCTTCGGGTTGGGTAGGGAGGGGTGGATGGGGTATTGGTTCTAGCTGTGATAGTACATGTCTTTTTTTAATTCACTCGTGGGACATGGACATCACTGGCTGGCCAGCATTTATTGCCTGTCCCTAGTTGCCCTTGAGAGGTGGTGATCAGCTGCCTTCTTGAACTGCTGCAGTCCATAAGCAGTAGGTTTACCCACAATGCCCTGAGGGAGGAAATTCCAAGATTTTGATCCAGCAACACTGAAGGAACAGTGACATTTTTTCAAATCAGGATGGTGAATGTCTTGGAGGGGAACTTGCAGATGGTGATGTCCAATGTATCTGCTGCCCTTGTCCTTCTAGATGGAAGAGATTGTGGGTGTGGAACATGTTTCCTCAGGAACTTGAGTGAGTTCATGTAGTGCATCTTGTACTAATACACACTGCTGTTACTGAGTGGCGATGGTGGAGGGAATGGATGCTTGCGAATGTGGTGCCAATCAAGCGGGCTGCTTTGTCCTGAATGGTATCAAGCTTCTTGAGTGTTGTTGGAGCTGCACCCTTCTAGGCAAGTGGGAATTATTCCATCACACTCCTGACTCATGCAATGCAGATGGTGGACTGGCTTTGGGGAGTCAGGAAGTGAGTTACTCGCTGCAGTATTCCTAGCCTCTGACCCGCTGTTGTAGTCAATGTGGCAAGTCCAGTTGAATTTCTGGCCAATGGTAAGTCCCCAGGATGTTGGTAATACAGGATCCAGTGATGGTAATACTATTGAATGTTGAAGGACATTGGTTAGATTGTCTCTTATTGAAGATGTTTACAGCCTGGCATTTGTGTTGTGCAAATATTACTTGCCGCTTGTCAACCCAAGTCTCGATATTGTCTGGATTCTTGTTGCATTTGAACATGGACTGCTTCAGTAACTGAGAAATTGTCAATTGTGCTGAAAGTTGCACAATCATGAGTGAACATCCCCGCTTCTGACCTTACAATGCAGGGAAGGTCATTGATGAAGCAGCTGAGGATGGTTGGGATTAGGATAAGGCCTGACTGGCAGTAGGATATGGTAGAGTTGTGGCCATGGATAGGGGCTTGTAGTTCAGTCCAACAGTTTTAAGCATAGAGGGAGGGATGTGTGCAAGGGGCAAGTTGTCAGATACAGCAGGGTCATGTTGAGGATTGGAGTTTGCTCAACAAGGTCGTATCGAGGGCTTGGCATCAGCATCAGATCAGTTTGGGAGGGTTTCAGATGTGGGGTGCTGTGGTGGATATCAGATCTGATAAGATTGGTTTAGTGGAGAGAGGGCACTGTGCCCTGTTGGGTCGATTCAGGAGGGAATGGGTGGGATTCATTTTGTACAAAGGTAGGTCAGTGAGGTTGTGGTGTGGCTGTTAGATACACAGGTTTGGGGAAGGAGGTGGAGGATGGATGGTAGTTGTTGGATATAGCGATTCTAACAAGGTCAATCAGGTGGACCTCATAGAATATGAATTCCCTGATTAGGGCTGTTAATCTGGCCCAATTAGGGAGCTATAGCTGACAATAAAAGGGGAGCACCAGAGACACTGATACTCTGACAGCTGACTCTGAAGAGGCAGTACTAAAGTCAAGGAATGTTTATGTGTGAATAAAGGGTGACTTGGTGACAGGATACGGGCCTCTGTGAAGTTATTTCATCAGGTTCATGGTGGAGGGTGGAGTGACTGGCTGGTCGACTCCAGGTAGTGCCAGGAGTATGAGGGAGGTATGGTTGGATAAGTTTAGTTTAATAGTTACCAAGAGTTAGAGTAGGTTTTTAATTGCCTAACCTTTCCTGAATATCTGCAAAACCTAAGTGAGTCAGAATCCTCTGAGAAACCACCTCCTCAGAAAATTAATTTTCATGGATAATTCGCATGGAGCCAGATGCATTAGGGATTCTACATGTTCCCAATGCACCACTCCCATCTAAGCTTTTCAAATGACTTTTGAGCCTTTGGAATATATGGAACAATGTTTGTCAGAATTTGTAGCCAACTGCCATCGTGCAATATTTGATATCTTGTTTAAAATAAGAACCTCTCTGGTTAAACGACCTTGTAGTTTTCCTCCATCACCACAGACCCTTGAGATCCCAACCTAAAAGGAGGTTGGCGCTAGCTTCACTATCCAATGTGGCTTTCCCCAAGGTGACTGTCGTGTGAAGCCACCTTACAACACAGGGTACCCTTGGCTAATTCATGGCTATTCTGACTGGGGTGGGAATGGATGACGGATATGGTCTGCAAAATGGTTCAGCACAGGGGTTTCAAATGATAGGTTAATGTGAATCAGCCTCTGAGTTCATTCTCTTTCCGTCCCCTTTATGTACCTTTTTTTAAAAATCTAAGGTAAAGCCACTGGGGACTCAGAAGAACAACCAGAAATTATGCTGGTGTCAAAGTGACAGTGAGGAAATAGCAGTGATTTATGAGGAAATAGAAAATGTTTTCACAATAAATTTAAATGTCAGTTCTGATGAAGGCTCACAGCCAGGACACTAGTTTTAGATGCTGCCTCACTTTCTGTCAATGTCCTGCTTGTTCAGCTTTGAGTCCAGAAAAAGAAGGAAGCAGGTATTCGATGAGTGCAGAAGAAGAAGCCCTTGTGTGTTTCTGGGGAAGTTCATGAGCTTGCATGAAACTCAATGGAACCTAATGATGTTCATGCAAATCCAGTCCACTGGGATCTCTGAACAGTATAGAATTGAAGAGATTTATGTGAACACATATGTTTGTAACTGCATTACAAATAGGTATTTATTTGTAAAATAGCCTTCATTGTTATCAATCATTCCTGGAATGTAGGCATCGCTGGTGAGGCCAACATGTACTGCCCATCAGGAAAAGGTGGTGGTGAGGTGCCTTCTTAAACTGCCACAGTGCTTAGAAATTAGACAGCGATAGTGCTGTTAAGGGAGGGTGTTCCAGGACACAAAAAGAACATCAGTTTGTTCCAAGTCAGGAGGGTATAGCTTGGAGGAAAGTTGCCAGTGTGGTGCTTCCATGTATCTGCTGCCCTCATCCTTCTAGATAAGAAAGATTTTAGGTTTGTCAGGCGCTGTTAGAGGAGCTTTGGTGGGTTACTGCAGTGCATCTTTAGATGGTTCCTACTGCTTCCTTATAACTGTGGTGAAGGAAAAAAATTTTGAAGGTGTAGATGGGGTGTCAATCAAGTAGGCTGCTTTGTCCTGGATAGTGTCAATCTTCTTGAGTCTTTTTGGAGCTGCGCCCAGCAAGCATGCTTAGAGTATTCCATCACACTCCGTAATTGTGCTTTATAGATGGTAGCTAGGCACTGGGGAGAGAAGAGGTGATTTACTCACTACAGAATTCCTAGTTTCCGACCAGATAATGTAGCTAGAGTATTTATATGCCTGGTCCAATTTAGACTTTATTCAATGGTTACTCCCAGGATGTTGACAGTGGGATATTCAACAATGGTAATGTAATTGAACATCAAGGGCCAACTAGATTCTCCCTTGTTAGAGATGGTAATTGTCTGGCACTTGCATGGTGCAGATATACTTGCCAATTGCTGCATATTAATGCAGACTACTATTGAATGTTGCTGAACAATGTGCAATCATCAGCAAAAATACCACTCTCCGATCTTACGATGGAAGAAGGGTCATTGTTGAAGTTATTTGGGCCTAGAAAATGATGCTGAGGAACTCCTGCAGTGAAGTTACAAGGTTAAGATGTTTGACCTCCAACAACCACATCTATACTCTTTTGTACCAGGTATGACTTTAACCAGTGGAGAGTTTGCCTCTGGATTCCAATTTTTCTCAGGCTCCTTGATGTCATAATTGGTCAAGTGCCTTGATGTCAATGGCAGTCACTCTGACTTCACCTCTGGATTCTGCTCTTTTGTCCATTGCCAAACTAAGCTAATGGGTTCGGGAGCTAGGTAGTCCACGCAGCATCTACACTGAGTCTCCACCTCATTGTTCATCATTTAATTGTCCATCATCATTCATGACTGAATGTGGCAAGACTACAAAGCTTAGATCTGATCTGTAGGGTATGGACTCACTTGGACTTATATTCTCTTTGTTTGGTGTGCAAGTAGCTCTGTGTTGTTCCTTCACCAGGTTGACATCTTGTTTTTAGTTATACCTCACTTTGCATGAATTCACTAATGAGAATCAAATTGAATTATTGTATGTCTAGGTACTATTTTGGCCATGGTTGTATTTTTAGTGATAAATATTCTCATAATCAGTGGTTAACACTGTGGCCTTACAGTGCGTTCAATTTCAACCTCGAATGATGGTCTATGTGGAGTTTGTGCATTCTCTCCATGTCTGTGTGAGTTTGACTGGGTGCTCCAGTGTCCTCCCACGGTCCAAAGATGTGCAGGTTATGTGGATTGGCCATGCTAAATTGCCCATAGTATCCAGGGATGTGTAGGCTAGGTGGATTATCCATGGGAAATGCAGGGTTACAGGGACAGGAAGGGGGTCTGGGTTTGGGCCTGGGTCTGGGTCTGGATGGGGGTGCTCTTCAGAGGGTCAGTGTGGACCTGATGAGCCAAATGGCCTCTTTCTGCATTGTAGGGATTCTATGATTCTATGATAATAAACTTATGAGAGCTTAAGATAATGTGCATAATGATTTAGCTATTACATGATAGTCTATAGTGATAGATAATAATTTATGACGTTTTCGTTAGTTTGCTTTTCTGAATAAAATGGTCTCAGTATTCTTAATGTCCAAGGAAGTGTCACTCTTATCAGGTGATCAGATGGCCGGGGAGTGCAGAATCACGAGTCACAGTCTCAAGGCACAGGATGACTCATTTAGGACTGAGATGAGCCTGTGTGTGGTTTAATCCTCTGCCACAGAAGGTGGCTGAGGACAAAGCATCAAATGCTTTCAAGAAAGAGCTGGATATAGTCCTTGGGGCTAAAGGGACCAAAGGATACGGTGTGACATAAGGAACAAAGTACTAAATAGGATGATTAGCAATGATCATTCTGAATGGCAGACCAGGCTCTTGCATCTATTTTCTGTGCTCTAAAGTTCCTCTTTAAGTAACTGCACTTTCTGCTCTTGGATAATATGCCAAGTACAAAGTATCCATATTTTCTTCACTATCCCACAATCTCCTTAATCATCTACTCTGCACCATTCCAAAATGCATAGATAGCCAAAACAACCAGCTGCTTTTGAATGAAAACTGTACAAAAGCAGCTTAACTTTGCTAACTAAAATATGTTTTTCTCAATGCCTCCTTGAGAGCTCTGGTTAAAATCATGGGTGTAACACACATGGGCACTGTTTTGGGAAGGAGTTACAATCCATGTGATCATTCTAGAAAGTGATTGTGAATCAATACTGGGTGCCCCCAGACTGCCAAAGGCCAGCATCATTTTGCAAAAGATCTTTTAAAGCAGCATCAGAAAACGTAAGTTACAGGCAGCAGCTTGCCTTTTCTCCTGCAGACCAAAATACAGAATAATTCTAAATAATACACGTTGACTACAATCTTAATATTCATTTATTCTCATTAAAACCACGACTCTTGGATGATAACAAATGTGTCAAGACACACTTTGCAACACTAGATCTAATTTTCTCATGTAAATATTTTTGATGGATAAATTCTAGCCAAAGATTAAACATTGAGCAGAAGGTGCAGACTGAAAATAATGCATCAGGCA
This sequence comes from Chiloscyllium plagiosum, assembly GCF_004010195.1. NCBI lineage: Eukaryota > Metazoa > Chordata > Chondrichthyes > Orectolobiformes > Hemiscylliidae > Chiloscyllium > Chiloscyllium plagiosum. Next base: position 25,772,478 of record NC_057720.1, on the reverse strand, counting down.
GAATTTTTGTGGTTTATTTACATAATTTAGACATAAAGTGACAGAGGTGATCTGCTTTCAATAAGGTGAAGAATTTTGTTTACCATTTTGTTTTAAAAGGTTGAAGAACATCAAATCAAATTTTTACTGTATGGTAATGGAGAGGGGGAGAATAAATTTTTGAAAAGCAATTCTTTGAGGAATGTAAAAGGGCATTTAGCACACTCGCTTTCTTGTTCAGTCCTTTGAGGATAGGAGTCAGGAAGTCATGCTGAGGTTGTACAGGACATTGGTGAGGCCTCATCTGGAATACTGTGTCCAGTTCTGGTTGTCCAAATATAGGAAGGATATTGTTAAGCTGGTGAGGGTTCAGAAGAGATTTACCAGGATGTTGCTAGGTATAGACAATAGACAATAGGTGCAGGAGTAGGCCATTCTGCCCTTTGAGCCTGCACCACCATTCAATATGATGATGGCTGATCATCCTTAATCAGTATCCTGTTCTTGCCTTATCTCCATAACCCTTGATCCCACAATCCTTGAGAGCTCTATCCAACTCTTTCTTAAATGAATCCAGAGACTGGGCCTCCACTGCCCTCTGGGGCAAAGCATTCCACACAGCCACCACTCTCTGGGTGAAGAAGTTTCTCCTCATCTCTGTCCTAAATGGTCTACCCCGTATTTTTAAGCTGTGTTCTCTGGTTCAGCACTCACCCATCTCGCGAACCTATGCTGCACTCCCTCAATAGCCAGAATGTCTTTCCTCAAATTTGGAGACCAGAACTGCACACAGTAGTCCAGGTGTGGTCTCACCAGGGCCCTGTACAGCTGCAGAAGAACCTCTTTGCTTCTATACTCAACCCCTCTTGTTATGAAGGCCAGCATGCTATTAGCCTTCTTCACTACCTGCTGTACCTGCATGCTTACCTTCATTGACTGGTGTACAAGAACACCCAGATCTCTTTGTACTGCCCTTTTCCTAAATTGATTCCATTTAGGTAGTAATCTGCCTTCCTGCTCTTGCTACCAAAGTGGATAGCCATACATTTATCCACATTAAACTGCATCTGCCATGCATCTGACCACTCACCTAACCTGTCCAGGTCACCCTGGAAGGTTTGAGTTATAAAGAAAGGCTGGATAAGCTGGGACTTCTTTCACTGGAGCGTAGGAGGTTGAGAGGTGACCTGATAGAAGTTTGCAAAATAATAAAGGGTATAGATTGAGTTAACAGTAGCCTTTTCCATAGGATGTAGGGTTTCAAGACCAGGGGTTACATGTTTAAGGTGAGAGATGAGATATTTTAAAAGCACATGAGGGGCAAAACATTTATACAGAGTTCGCACATAGAATGCACTTCCTGGAGAAGTGGTAAAAATGGGTACAATTGCACCATTTGAAAGACATTTGGATAAGTACATGAATAGGAAGGGTTTGGAGGGACATGGGCCAGGAGCAGGCAAGTGGGACTCGTTTAGTTTGGGATTATGTTCAGCAGGGACTGGTTGGACCAAAGGGTCTGTTTCCATGTTGTATGACTTATGACTCCCTGACTAAGGGGATGATTAGAATTGAAGAAGTGCATAATAATACCAACTCTAAACAACTCTAAAGAGAAGAGACATGCATAAATATTATATTGGACAACCCAACACCAACCTCAGGAAAATGGCAAAGACATGTCCTGTCCAGTTGTTCTGTAAATTCCTCTTCACTGTCATCTGGGGGTTTTGATTAGATTAGATTACTTACAGTGTGGAAACAGGCCCTTCGGCCCAACAAGTCCACACCGACCCACCGAAGCGCAACCCACCCAGACCCATTCCCCTACATTTACCCCTTCACCTAACACTACAGGCAATTTAGCATGGCCAATTCACCTAACCTGCACATTTTTGGACTATGGGAGGAAACCGGAGCACTTGGAGGAAACCCACACAGACATGGGGAGAATGTGCAAACTCCACACAGTCAGTCGCCTGAGGCGGGAATTAAACCCGGGTCTCTGGCGCTGTGAGGCAGCAGTGCTAACCACTGTGCCGCCCACTGAAGTGGGGGTTGTGTTACAGATGGGACTGCTGTTCCAAAGATTAAGTCAAGTATAAATCCTGACATAGCTATGCTGCCTATCTCAAATAATATAGCTCATGTTGCAAACTCTTCCATCACCATCCCTAGATATGTCCTTTCCTGTGGGCGGACAGACTCACCGGGGTAATTGTACAATGGGAATAGAGTTGGTAGGTCATGGCCCTAAGAGTTCTCAACATGAATGAATACCCTCCTTACGTCTCTGGCATTAGGTCAAAAAGAGGCAAGGAATCCTTCTAAATCCGTGACTGATATGATCTATGGCATTGAAGTAGAAGATTCGCCATGATCATATTGAATGGTGAATCAGGCTCAAAGGGCTAAGTGGTTTTCTCCTCTTCCTCCTTCCTGTGTTCATGTATTATCTAGAAGAACAAAAGGAGTAAACGCATAGGAACACCACTACCTCTAAATTCTCCTCTAAGCCACACAACATCATGACTTAGAGTCATATTGCTATTCTTTTAATGTCAGTGCATCAAAATCCTGGAGCTCTCTCCTGAACAGCATTGTAGGTGTACTTACACCACACAAAATACATCAGGCCAATTTTGACGGTATTAGGCAAGAACTTTCGAAAGCTGATTGGGGGCAGATATTCACAGGTAAAGGGACGACTGGAAAATGGGAAGCCTTCAGAAATGAGATAATGAGAATCAAGAGAAAGTATATTCCTGTTAGGGTGAAAGGAAAGGCTGGTAGTATGGGGAATGCTGGATGACTAAAGCAATTGAAGGTTTGGTTAAGACTGGTGTCAGGTATTGACTGGATAGATCAAATGAATCCTTAGAAGAGTATAAAGAAAGTAGGAGTATACTTAAGAGGGAAATCAGGAGGGCAAAAAGGGGACATGAGATAGCGTTGGCAAATAGAATTAAGGAGAAGCCAAAGAGTCTTTACAAATACATTAAGGACAAAAGGGTAACTAGGGAGAGAATAGGGCCCATCGAAGATCAGCAAGGTGGCCTTTGTGTGGAGCTGCAGAAAATAGGGGAGATACTAAACGCATATTTTGCATCTGTATTTACAGTTGTAAAGGATATAGAAGATATAGACTGTAGGGAAATAGATGGTGACATCTTGCAAAATGTCCATATTACAGAGGAGGAAGTGCTGGATGTCTTGAAATGGGTAAAGGTGGATAAATTAGGAGAAAGTGAGGACTGCAGATGCTGGAGATCAGAGCTGAAAAATGTGTTGCTGGAAAAGTGCAGCAGGTCAGGCAGCATCCAAGGAGCAGGAGAATCGAG
>NC_057720.1:25761346-25768000 GCF_004010195.1 Chiloscyllium plagiosum | reverse complement strand
AAAGTCTCTTCCCTGGGCTGGGGGAGTCCAGAACTAGAGGGCATAGGTTTAGGGTGAGAGGGGAAAGATATAAAAGAGACCTACGGGGCAACTTTTTCACACAGAGGATGGTATGTATATCGAATCAGCTGCCAGAGGAAGTGGTGGAGGCTGGTACAATTGTAACATTTAAGAGGCATTTAGATGGATATATGAATAGGAAGGGTTTGGAAAGATATGGGCCGGGTGCTGGCAGGTGGGACTAGATTGGGTTGGGATATCTGGTCGGCATGGACACGTAGGACCGAAGGATCTGTTTCCGTGCTGTACAGCTCTCTAACTGTATGACTGTATGAGAAGGTAACTTACTTTCAACTCTTCAAGGGCTGTTAAAGACAGGAAATGAGTTTTTGATTTGATTTGATTTCTTATTGTCAGATGTGCCAAGATACAGTGAAAAATATTGCTTTGCATGTCAACCTAGATACATCAGGGTAATAGAACAGAATGCAGAACATAGTGTTACAGTCACAGAGAAAGTGAAGAGAAAGATCAACTCCAATATATGAGAGACCCTTTCGTAAGTCTGATATCAGCAAAGAAACTGTTCTTGAATCTGTTGGTATGTGTTTTCAAACTATTGTGTCTTCAACATGATGGAAGAAAGTAGAAGAGCATGTAACCAAGGTGGGAGGAGTCTTTGATTATGTTGGCAGGTTTCCAAGGCATCAGGAAGTATAAAAGGAGTCAGTAGGAGGAAGACTGTTTATCATGTTGGACTGGGCTGCGTTCACAACTCTCCTTAATTTCTTGAGATCTTGGGCAGAGCAGATGCCATACCAAGCTGTGATGCATCTGGATGGGATGCTTTCTATGGTACATCTACAAACATTGCTAAGATTCATTGTGAACATGCCAAATGTCATTAGCCTTCTGAGGAAGTAGAGACATTGGCATGCTTTCTTGACTGCCACGTGATGTGGATAGACCAGGACAGATTATTGGTGCTATTTATTATTAGGAACTTGAAGTTCTTGACCATCTCTACCTCAGCACCATTGATACAGACAGGGGGCCATCTTTCACTCCTTCAAGTGTTTGCATAACCAGTTATGCTCACATCCTTCAAAAGATCAAGAAAACACCCTCCTTCTACCTACTTCAGTTGCTCCCCCCTTCAACTGATGGATTAGTGCTCCTTCATGTTGAGCATGATTTGGAAGAAGCACTGAGTGTAGGAAGAACACAGAGTGGTTGAAGGATCGTTTCAGTCACAAAGAGCAGCTCAGGTAGCATCACGACAGGCAGGAATAGCCAAACCCTGAAGAACATCGAAACCAGACTGGACATGAGACAAGTGGTGACAGAACCAACAAGAGGGCAAAATCGAATTATTCTTGTCCTCATTACTCTGTTATAAGTGCTTCTATCTGTGACAGTGTTAATAGGAATGATCACCATACAGTCCTTGTGGATTCATGACTCCTCAGCTGTTGAAGCAACCCATGCTCATCTGGAGTAAGACCTGAACAACATTCAGGCTTGGGCTGTTAGAAGCTGAGCAATATTGCACTACACAAGAATCTCCACCTTCGAAATCACAGGGGTTACAGTCATTCAAAACATATTTAATTGGAGCAACAACATATGTGACTACAAGAAGGCCAGAGACTGGAAATTCTGCAGCCTGTTTCCCTAAAGACTGTATCAACATCTTTGAGGCAAAAATTACCTTACTGTAATGAATCCCACTGGTCTGGATAAATACAGTACCAATAATACCCAAGAAGCTCAAAACCGGCCAGACAAAAAACAGCCTGTTTGATTGGCAGCCCTTCAACTAATTTAATATTCCCTTGCCCCACCACCAGTACCCAGTGGCAGAAGTGTGTAGCATCTAAAAAATGAATTTAAAAATCACACAACACCAGGTTATAGTCCAATAGAACTAGCTCTGAAAACTAATGCTTCCAAATAAACCTGTTGGACTATAACCTGGTGTTGTGTGAGTTTTAACTTTGTACACCCCTGTCCAACACCAGCATCTCCAAATCTAATAAATGAACTCAATTAACTTGACTAACCTCCTTCTACAGCAATGTCTTTCATCTGAAAGAACAAAAGAAGTAGACTCAAAGGAATACCACTGCCCGTATTATCCTTCCACACCAAAGACCACCCTGTCTTGCAATAATACCACTGCTCCTTCATTGTTACTGGATGGAAGTTCTAAAACCCCAGGCAGCATGATAGCTCATTGTCTTTGATGAGGTTCACAGTGACCCTGTAACGTCTGACAAAGTGTTGATAGGTGGAATATATACTAATGTAAATTATTATCAGCCATCTTAATGTAGGATGAAATCGACTCAGTTTGTTTTAACAAATCTGTCTTTTTAAAAGTCCAATTCCTGTTTCCAGCCAATGGATTGAAATCAATATTGACATAAGCATATGTCTTTATGAAAACTTACATCACACTGAGTGTAGTTGTTCAAGAAGGGGGCTCCAGGATAATTCGGGACAGAGAATAAGATAAAATAAGAATATTACCCTGTTTTGTGAATCTGGAAAAAGACAGTCTTAAAATGCCATTTTTAACTGAATTTAACATATATGATGTTTTTCAATTTGCTGCATTTGGGGTTTAAGCAGCATTACCAGGACAGAATTTTGTTGACTTTTAGTATTTCTTATGAAGTAACTGGACATTGGCAAGACCTTTTTGAGATACTCAAAGATAACTAGGGAAACCACACGACAGGTTTTGCACGTTCCTGCAACTTTGAAACAGGAAGAAGACCAATAGCTAAAATTAGCATGTCAGTTGAGATCACCTTGATGGCATTCAACAATTTTGTTTTCTGTCCACATCAGTGGAATGTTCATTGTTGATCAACTGAACCAGGAATGGCATTTTCCCAGAGGCACTCAACTGATAGAACTTTTCAAAGAAAGGGAATAAATGTTAGTTGAAATCGTAACTTTAATTGAAAGCTTGACAGACTTTTACTGACATGCACAGGGTTAAGGCAGAGTTCAGAAAATAATGCTGCTCTCTCACTTTCTTATTCACAGAAACCTAACGAGACATGTAAACATATTTAGCTTGCAACAGCAGAAAACATAATTAGTTAGCTTAACATAATCAACTAGCTTTAACTTGGAACAACACCAGAGAGGTGGTTGCATTACATTTTATACAGAATGCAAACCAGAAGGTAATCAGTATTTCACACTTAGTCTTGGATGCACTATAATCTCATAAGGATAAACTTGAGAAGTCCACTACCCTTATTACAAATTCAATTTCTTGCTGAACCACCAACCCATATTGCTTCCATCACAAAGACTGCCCAGTTCCAACTTTATCACATTACCATTCTCAATACTACCTCAGTTATTAAAACCCTCTGAAAATTCCAGATTTGACTATTTCAATGCTCATTTGGCTAGATTCCGATTCTCTACCCTGGAGACTTCAGTATATCCATCTATTGTGAATGTCCAATCCCACTCTACTTTTAGCAGTTTACCATTTCTCTAAACCCTTGGTAATCAATATTGACATTTCATTACCCACATATTGAACTGAAAATGCTAATCTCTCTGTTTAAAATACTTTATTGTCTTGCTGTCCTCTATCTCCTGCAGTCCTATAATCCCTCCAGAACTCTACATTCTTTCAACAAAAGGCTCTTGGACATCCAACTTCGTTTCACCTCTCCATTACCATCTTTTTCACATCACTCAATATGTATCTCTTTAACTTTGCATCCATTTACGATGATTATACTTTGATGAAATATGGTGGGTTTTTCTCGACATTAAGGAGCCATATGAATGTAAGATTTTGTGTTTGAATTTCAAATGGAAAATTGTATTTCTTAATTTACATATCTTATGTTGAAACATCTGTTGTCTCCCTAGCATACATCTCAGTTCATCTTTTATAAAGGCAGGTGAATAAATGTAGAAGCATAAGTGTATATTGCATGGTACGTGCAATTTGGATTCTGTGTAATGACGCCTAGATAGCACAGTCATTTGACTATCCATTTTTCTAACATTGACATCTCATTCATGTTTTCATAGATAAGTACTCCATCTTCTTCTGATTGTCTGGAAGTTACCATTTCTTTTGCTATTAGAGCTTCCTCTTGTTTTCTCGTTGTGCATTTAGCAAAGTCTCTCAATTTGCAATCTAAATATTTATCACTGCTAGATGTGTGTCCTACATCTGTCAACATCATTATTAAGTGACACATGTTCTCCCTCCTTTCATTTATGGTTATATCAGCAACTCTGCCAGCCCATGCCTCACTCAGCATCTCCGAGACACAAATCAATTAACCACAAGTCTCCCTTGTAGTATCCTTAATTGCAATTGACCCAGTTTAGAGTTTTTCTTCTCGCTCAAACATTCTGCTATACCAAGCAAAGATGAACACCCTCTTTACATAAGTTATATAAATACAGGAACATAGGCACAGTGGCCTATTCCACCATTTAATGAAATTACGCTGACTTGTGATATAACTGTGTAAATCAGCCCTTGGCCTAACCTCAAAGACATTTGATTGAGAAAAACCCAACAATGTCAAATTTAAATTTAGCATCAAATTAATTTAAGTTAAATTATCACTTGTGGACAAGAGTGTTTCCTAATTTCACTCCTAGAAGTCTGGTTCTAACCTTTAAACTACCCTAGTCCTAGACCTGCCAATCAGCAGAAATAGTTTTCTCAAAAAATCCCTATCTGCTCCACTCACTGTCTTGAAAACTTAGAAATATAGAAAATAGGAGCAGGAGTACATCATTCAAACCTCCAAGCCTGCACCACCATTCAAAATGATCATAGCCATTCATTCAACTCAGTATCTTTTTCCTGCTTTCTCCCAATAATGTTTTATAACTTTCGCCCAAAGAATTATACCTAACTCATTGAAAATGCGCAATGTTTTGGACTCAACCACTTTCTGTATCACTACAAAGTCTTGGTGGTACTTATGCAGGAAAGCTGGAAAGCTAGCACACAGGTTCAGCAGGTAATCAGGAAGGCTAATTGAACGATGACCTTTATTTCAAGGGGTTAAGAATGAGTACGGGGGTTTTACTGAAACTGTACAAGATGCTGGTGTGACCATATCTGGAATTCTATGAGCAGTTTTCTCACCATATTTAAGAAAAGATAGCATCTCATTGGAGGCAGTTCAGACATGGCTCAGTAGAATGATGAAGGACTTATGCCCGAAACATCGACTCTCCTGCTCCTCAGATGCTGCCTGACAAGCTGTGCTTTACCAGCGCCATACTTTTCAACTCTGATCTCCAGCATCTGCAGTCCTCACTTTCTCCTTCACTAGAGTGACCCCTTGTATGGAGAGATCCTCTTACGAGCAAAGAGTAAACAGGTTGGGACTCTGCTCACTGGAGTTTGGAAGAATGAGAGGAGATCTCATTGAGGATATAGGATTCTAAAGAGGCTTAACAGGGTAAATGCTGAGAATGTATCCTGTCATGTGACAGTCAAGGACCAGAAAGTATAGTCTCAGAATAAAGAGATGCCATTCTCAAACTGAGATAAGGAGGAATTTCTTCTCTCAGAGCATTGTGAATCTTTGGAACTCTTTGCAACAGAGAACTGTAGGGGGAGAGTCTTTGTGTATATTTATGTTAGAGATGGATAGATTCCTCATCAGCAGTGAAACCAAAGGATAAGGGAATGGGCAGGAAAATGGAATGAGGAATGTCAAATCAGCCATGATCCTTTAAATGGTGGAGGAGGCTCAAGGGGCCATGTGGAGAAAGTGAGCCCCGCAGATGCTGGAGATCAGAGTCAAGAGTGTGGTATTGGAAAAGCACAGCAGATCAGACAGCATCCAAGGAGCAGGAGAATTGACGTTTCGGGGAAAAGCCCTTCAAAAGGCCTTTGTGTGGAGCCACAGAAAATGGAGGAGATACTAAATGAATATTTTGCATCAGTATTTACTGTGGAAAAGGATATGGAAGATATAGACTGTAGGGAAATAGATGGTGACATCTTGCAAAATGTCCAGATTTCAGAGGAGGAAGTGCTGGATGTCTTGAAACGGTTAAAAGTGGATAAATCCTCAGGACCTGATCAGTTGTACCCGAGAACTCTGTTGGAAGCTAGAGAAGTGATTGCTGGGCCTCATGCTGAGATATTTGTATCATCAATATTCACAGGTGAGGTGCCGGAAGACTGGAGCTTGGCAAACATGGTGCCACTGCCACTGTAAAGACAAGCCAGGGAACTATAGACTGGTGAGCCTGACTCGGTGGTGGGCAACGTGTTGGCGGGAATCCTGAGGGACAGGATGTACATGCATTTCGAAAGGCAAGGACTGATTCGGGATAGTCAACAGGGCTTTATGCGTGGGAGATCATGTCTCACAAACTTGATTGAGTTTTTTGAAGACGTAACAAAGAAGATTGATGAAGGCAGAGCAGTAGATGTGATCTATATGGACTTCAGTAAGGCGTTCGACAAGGTTCCCCATGGGAGACTGATTAGCAAGGTTAGATCTCATGGAATACAGGGAGAACTAGCCATTTGGAAACAGAACTGGCTCAAAGGTAGAAGACAGAGGATGGTGGTGGAGGGTTGTTTTTCAGACTGGAGGCCTGTGACCAGTGAAGTGCCACAAGGAT
>NC_057720.1:25755720-25760916 GCF_004010195.1 Chiloscyllium plagiosum | reverse complement strand
AATAGACAACATCTTTTACCTGGGGTTGGGGAGTCCAGAACTAGAGGAAATAGGTTTAGGGTGAGAGGGGAAAGATATAAAAAAGACCTAAGGGGCAACCTTTTCACGCAGAGGGTGGTACATGTATGGAATGAGCTGCCAGAGGATGTGGTGGAGGCTGGTACAATTGCAACATTTAAGAGGCATTTGGATGGGTATATGAATAGGAAGGGTTTGGAGGGATATGAGCCAGGTGCTGGCAGGTGGGACTCGATTGGGTTGGGATATCTGGTCGGCATGGGTGGATTGAACCAAAGGGTCTGTTTCCATGCTGTACATCTCTATGACTCTATGACTCTATCAGGAATGTGGCCCATTCCTGTTTCTATTTTTTATGGTTTTGTGGTCTTCACTCAGATGCCCCTTAACCTTCTAAATTACAGGGAATATATTGTCAATTTTGTATAATCTCACTTTTCTATTTTCCCATTGGAGTCCAAGGATAATTTTCATAAATGTACACAGCCTTCCTTCCAAGGATATTACGCATTTCCTAAGATGTGGTTGCTCTGAATTAGGAGAAATTTCGAGATTCTCCTGCTCCTCGGATGCTGCCTGACCTGCTGTGCTTTTCCAGCACCACACTCTTGACTCTTATTCTGAATTAGACAATATACTTCAATTGCAATCTAACCAAGGCTTATGTATAACTTAAGAATGACTTGAATGTTGTTATATTCTAAGTCTCTAAACATAAACCCAACATTTCAAAATGTATCTTTTTGCTTCAAGTCATTTTAACGATTTATGTATCCAGATTTTAAAGTTTCTTTGGATTTCACTGATTGTCACCACTCTGCTGGAGTGATCGTAATGGACCAAATGCCTAATTCTGTTCCTTTATCTTATGGTCTTTTGCTACCCACCACTCAGCCAATTTCTTAGCCAAGTTGTTAATTTTCACTAAATTCCGAAAGCTTTTGACTTTAGCTATCAATCTTACATGAGGGACTTTATTAAATTCCTCTTGAAGGCAGCACAGTGGCACAGTGGTTAGTACTACTGCCTCACAGTGCGAGAGACCCGGGTTCAATTCCCGCCTCAGGCGACTGTCTGTGTGGAGTTTGCACATTCTCCCCATGTCTGCGTGGGTGTCCTCTGAGTGCTCTGGTTTCCTCCCACAATCCAAAAACGTGTAGGTTAGGCGAATTGGCTATGCTAAATTGCCTGTAATGTTAGGTGTATGGGTCTGGGTGGGTTGCGTGTCAGTGCAGACTTGTTGGGCCAAAGGCCCTGTTTCCACACTGTAAGTAGTCTAATCTAATAAATAACATCCATAATTCTCCCTGGTGAACTTCTTTAGTCATGCCTTCAAAAAATGCAATCAGCTTCATAAGTCGTGAACTAACCTTTATAAATGCATTCTGATCTATTTATTATTTTCACATGTACCTAAATACAATGAAAAGTTTTATTATTCGTGCAGTACAGGTAAATCATAACATACAAGATTATAGGGTGATTGAACAGAGTGAGGAAAACAAAGTTACAGGTGCAAAGAAGGTGCATAAGAAGCAAAATCACCGTTAGATTTGAAATTTGAGAAGTCCATTCAGCAGTCTAATAACAGCACAGAAGGAGCTGTTCTTGTATCTGTTGGTACATGTGTTTAAGCTTTTGTATCTTCTCCTTTATGGAAGAGATTATAACTGGGGTAAGAGTGATCTTTGATGATCTTCGCTGCTTTTCCAAGGTAGCGAGAAGTGTGGATGGAATTAATGAATGGAAAGTTGGAGTGTGTGATGGTCTGGGCTGTGTTCACAACTTTCTGTAGTTGTGACTGCCTCTGATCAACTGAATGTTTGCATGGTGTTCATTCAACCTGTCTATAATTACAGACAACAGATGTTAGTCTAACTAATTTGTGATTCCTTGGATTTCCTCTGTTGCTTTTCTTAAAGAGCAATGTGGCAAGCACAATCTTTCAGCCTTAAGGAACTGTTTTTGAAGTGTTTTGACGCATCCTGAGGTCTGAAATTACTAAATAATTTTGAGTATTTTTGCTCTTAATGTTAATTTCATCCTCTTTTAACTTTCTTTTTATATTTTTATCAGGTTTAAAATTAAATTTTGGATAACTACTTAGAACTCAAAGTCATAGAGTCCTATAGCATGGAGACAGACTCTTTGGTCCTAACTGGTCCATGCCAACCAAAATGTCCATCAACGCTAACCCTATTTCCCAGCACTTTGCCCATATCCTTCTAAACTTTACCTATCCATGTATTTGTCCAAAGCCTTTTAAATATTTTTAATGTACCCACCTCAACCACTTCAGCTGACAGTTCATTCCATATGCGTATCACTCTCTGTGTAAAATGGTTGCCCCTCAGGTTCCCTTTTATTCTTTTCCTTTTAACTTTAATCTAATGCCCTGTAGTCGTCAGTTACCTGACCCTGGGGAAAAAAAATGCATGCATTCACCCTATCCATGCCTCTCATGATCTAAACACTTCTATAAGATCCCTCTCAGTCTCCTACTCTCTAAAAAAAGGTCCTAGCTTGTCCAACCTCTCCCTATTACTCAGACCATTGAGTCCCGGCAACAACCTTGTAAATTTCTTATGGACTCTTTCCAGTTTATTAACATCCTTCCTATAGCAAGGTGACCAAAACTGAACACAATACTCCAACTGCAGCCTCACCAACGTCCAGTACAACTGCAGCATAACTTCTCAACTTCTATACTCAATGCCCTGACTGATAAAGGTCAGTGTGCCAAAAGCAGTGTCAGTGTCCTGTCTACCCTTGACTCCACTTTCGGAAAACCTTGCATCTGAACTCCAAGGTCCCTCTGTTCCACGACACTCCTTAAAGCCCTGCCATTCACCATAAAACTCCTATATTGATTTGACTTTCCAAAATACAAGACCTCACACTTATCTAAATTAAACTTCATTTGCCCTTTCTCAGTCCATTTCCTTACCTAACGAAGGTCCTGCTGCAATTTCTGACAACATTCCTCACTGTCCACAATGCCGCCTATTTTAGTATCATCTTTAATCTTACTAATCATGCCTTGGAGATTCTTATCCAAATCATTGATATAGATAACTGTAATGGGCCCAGCACCAACCCCTAAGGTTTCCAGTGCAACAAGCATCCTTTCACTATTACCCTCTGCTTCCCACAATTAAGCCAACTGTGTATCCAATTTGCCAGCCCCCTCCTCCCCACCGCCTGCCCAGATTCCATGCGATCTAACTTTCCAGAGCAGACTATCTTGTGGAACCTTATCAAAGACTTTACTGAAATCCATTTTTCACCCTGCCGTCATCAACCTTTCCTGGTCACTTTAACAAATTTGTGAGGCATGATCTCCCACTCACAAAGCCATGCTGACTACTCCTAATCAATCCCTGTCTTTTCAAATCCATGCTTCTCACGCCTCTCCATACTTCTAGTTTTGTCAATTTTTGTAACAATTTTTGATCATGATCACCCTGATCAGCCTTTTCCTACTTTACCGTGAGTAATTCTATTACGTTGTCCATTTATAATTTTGACACATGATTTCACTGCAATATCTATTTAACATATAGCCAGTGATTATCCAAAATTTAGACTGAAAATGCAATAAAATTACAACAAGAATGGCACAATTGACAAAATGTGAACTGTAGTTTTACTCTCCATTTGGTTTTTTGAAATGTACAGAAATAAAACAATAACATAAAGTAAAACTGATTTTGCATCATCAAGCAATAGAGTTTGCTCTGGAATACTGCATCTTTAACGAGACTAGGTGACACTCTGTTTTGCAACTCAGTGCTGCCCGTAATTCCATCACTTCCCATGTTTTTACTGCTATAGTTTATTAATTGATGGAAATGTTTCCCTTGGAGAAAATATTCAAAAGAAGAAGTTGCAGAGTGAAAGGAACTCGAAACTGAGGGAAAGACATGATTCAATATTTATTTTTAAATGCTGACTCTTTAGGAACATAGGAACAGGAGTAGCCAATTTAGCCCCTCAAGCCTATTCCATTCAAGGAGATCAAGGCTGATCTGTGGCCTAACTCCATACACAGTACCTGCCTTTGGCCCATATTAAACGAACACAAACGAACTCTAAATGAATTAGCTGTATAAAGCTGCCCTGCTCAGTACTTTATGACAGGGATCTCAAAATGATATCCTCAGCATGGTAGAATGTTAGTATCCTTGTTTGTACATGTGTCATTTTGTGTTATGGAAAGGAGATTAAATCAATTAGCTGAAGCAAACAAATGTAACAGTCTGAACAGGATGCCAGTGCAATGGGTGTGCAAATTGATAATTAAAGAAAACAAAAGAGTTGCATTGAGAACATTGAACATAGAACATAGAACAGTACGGCACAGAACAGGCCCTTCAGCCGACCACTGATCCTCATGTATGCACCCTCAAATTTCTGTGACCATATGCATGTCCAGGAGTCTCTTAAATGTCCCTAATGACCCTGCCTCCACAACTGCTGCTGGAAACGCATTCCATGCTCTCACAACTCTCTGTGTAAAGAACCCGCCTCTGACATCCCCTCTATACTTTCCTCCAACCAGCTTAAAACTATGACCCCTCGTGTTAGTCATTTCTGCCCTGGGAAATAGTCTCTGGCTATTGACTCTACCTATGCCTCTCATTATCTTGTACACCTCAATTAGGTCCCCTCTTCTCCTCCTTTTCTCCAATGAAAAAAAGTCCAAGCTCAGTCAACCTCTCCTCATAAGATAAGCCCTCCAGTCCAGGCAGCATCCTGGTAAATCTCCTCTGAAACCTCTCCAAGCATCCAAATCTTTCTTATAACAGGGCGACCAGAACTGGATGCAGTATTCCAAGTGCGATCTAACCAAAGTTTTATAGAGCTGCAACAAGATCTCACAACTCTTAAACTCAACACCCCGTTAATGAAAGCCAAAACACCATATGCTTTCTTAACAACCCTGTCCACTTGGGTGGCCATTTTAAGGGATCTATGTACCTGCACCCCAATATCCCTCTGTTCCTCCACACTGCCAAGAATCTTATCCTTAATCCTGTACTCAGCTTTCAAATTCGACCGTCCAAAATGCATCATCTTGCATTTATCCAGGTTGAACTCCATCTGCCACCTCTCAGCCCATCTCTGAATCCTGTCAATGTCCTGCTGCAGCCTACAACAGCCCTCTATACTGTCAAC
>NC_057720.1:25714504-25753331 GCF_004010195.1 Chiloscyllium plagiosum | reverse complement strand
TCTCTGTTATGGCCACAACATCATAGCACCAGGTACTGATCCATGCTCTAAGTTCGTCACTTTTATTCCTGATACTCCTTGCGTTAAAGCAAACGCACTTTAACTGATACCTTGGTTCCTTGCCAGGAAAATCCTTCCCACTAGTTGATCTACCTCTTGCTATTGCCTCATCTGCATCAACTCTCACCTCTGGTATACAGCTCAGGTTCCCACCTCCCTGCCATACTAGTTTAAACCCTCTCGAACTATTCGACTAAACCTTCCACCCAGGACATTGATCCCCTTCCAGTTCAGATGCAACCCGTCCTTCTTGTACAGGTCCCACCTTCCCCAGAAGGGATCCCAATTATCTACATATCTGAAGCCCTCCCTCCTACACCAGCTGCGCAGCCACGTATTAAGCTGCGCCCGCTCCCAGTTCCTTGCCTCGCTATCTTGTGGCACCGGTAGTAAACTAGAGAACACTACTCTGTTCATCCTGCTTTGCAGCTTCCATCCTAACTCCCTGAAATCACTTTTTATATCTTCGATCCTTTTCCTGGCGATATCATTAGTGCCAATATGTAACATGATTTCTGGCTGTTCGCCCTCCCCTTTTAGAACCCTTAAACAGCACTTTTTCACCACATCAGGACATTCCAAAGTATTTTACAGGCAGCCTTTTGAAGTGTAATTATCAGTATAAAATATGAAATGGAGTGACTAAACACCGCATACAGCAAGCCCTAACAAACAACATGATAATGACTAAATAATCTGCATTCGGTGACGTTGATTTAGGGATAAATGTTACCAGATGCTGGGGAATAATTCCCTAGCTCTTTTTTGAAACGGTGCCATGGGAATTTTTACAACCAGCGAACAGAACCTTGGTTTACTAACTTACCCAACGGATGTAGCCTGCAGTTCGGCATGCCTTTAAAATTGCACTGGAGGTTCAGCCTGGAGTTTTGTATTAAATCTCTGGAGTGGGACTTGAACACACCATCTCCTGACTCAGAGGAGAGCCATCACCTAAACTAGAGTTGACAATTAAATGTGCATTTTCAGCTCAGTGCTGCCAGTTTTACTGGACAGAGTAAAGCAAAAGACTCTCTTGCAAAGAACTTACATTGAAATCAGAATAGAACAAAAGCAAAGTATTATAATGCTGGAAATCCAAAATAAATGTAACAAATAATCAACAGTCCAGAAGAAAAAATCTGTAAAACTTGCAAATAACACTAATTTAATACAAATAATAATACTAATTTAAATTACTTAAAAAATAATCTTCAGTATACGTAGTATATTAATTTCTAAGTATTACTTTTTTTTCCATCAAGCAGGTCTGGTAGCATCGGTGCAGAAAGAAAAACTGAACATTCCAGGTCCAATATGATTCCTTCAAACTGAGGATGAATTTTATGCCATTGAACCAGAAAAGGGGCAGGAAGAACAATTGCGAAGGCCTAGGGTAGGGTTAAAGGTGGGTAAGTTAAAGACAGAAGTCCTAGAGGCAACTGGGAAGGACAATTCAAGGGTGAAAATAGTTCTAGTACAGAAACAAAGCATTTGCCCACATTGAGTGTAAATGTCAGAACAATAAACAGAACCATCCCACAACAAAAACAGGGAAACCAGGATTCAGACCTGCATATGGCAAAGAGAAACAGAATCAAAATGAAGGAACAATTCACGGTCTTACGTTGTTGAACTCAATGTTAAAAGTGTATAATTGGAAGAAGTGGTGTTTTTCCTCAAATTTGTGTTGATCTTCTTGAAACTACAATTGTTTCTTTTTATAAAGTTATAGCTGATAACACATTGTTACACAGCTGCTCACTTGTTCCAGCTGGGACCACTCATGTGTGGTACATCATAAACTCATATTTTGACACATGGATAGACCACAATTTGGAGTTTTGGATTAAAATGTGCTGATGGCAATGTGGGTGTCAGTTTCTAAAGTGTTCTCAGTAATCACACATCACTTGTCACAACAAATGACTTAGATGAATTATGAATTTTTTTGCTTTGATAGGGGTGCATCAACCACTAAATATAAATATTTTTAAAACAATCCAATATTTAAATTATATTCTTAAATCAGAAGTATTTGAAATTCAAGCAGTTTTTTTTTCCAGAAATGATTGATTGCCTTGACCTTTTAGTAAATGCTGTCCATGCAGCTGAGGCACAGTATTACAAATATCATTCATCTCAATCACTACACACATATAGACAGAAGTTAGTATAGGCAAACCCTCACAACTCGCATGGAAATGCACTCACTAGTCACTGCATCAGGGTCTGAAATTCATAAGTTGTCTTCTTATAGAATTACCTAGGGACAGGTCTGGACACAGGAAAACAGAAACCTCATTTGTAGCTCAAATGTTCAATGACTGACAGTGATGCAGTAACTGTGTAAATATGTCCAACAATGAAAAGAGACCCTGAAAGCATATTTTCAAGTGTTTTTGCCTGAATGGAAATGAGGGGAGCAGTGAAAAGATCTGAACATTGTGTTATAGAATGGTTTGACAGCAGCATGTATGCATCTGGTTGCGACGGTAGATCTTTTAAAAATCCCTATGTCTCAGTGGTCCAGAATGACAGAGGAAACCTATTGAAATCAGTTCTCAGAAGGTTTAAGGATTCAATTACTGAAGTATTACTATTCAATAGCTGCTCCAACCCTATTACAACTAACTCACTACTGACACATGAAGAGTTTTTTTCTTCTCAGAGCTCAGAATATCAAAAACGACAGTGAAGTTTTTTCAATACTATTCACATTCAGAAAAAAAAAGAGAAAAACCTTGCAGGCAAATAGGCTGGATATTTTGTTGTGTTTCATTTAAGGTGTTGGGAATATTACTTGGAATAATTTATTGAAAGGGTTAATCAGGAGAAGACCATAAGACTATAAGGTATAGGATTGGAGTAAGACCATTTGGCCCATCGAGTCCATTCTGCCATTTAATCATGGCTGATGGGCATTTCAACTCCACTTACCCTCACTCTCCCTGTAGCCCTTAATTCCTTGTGAGATCAAAAATTTATAAATTTCTGCCTTGAAGACACTTAATGTTCCGGCCTCCACTGCGCTTCATAGCAAAGGCCCACCACTCTCTAGCTGAAGAAATATCTCCTCATTCCTGTTCTAAATTGACCTCCTCTAATTCTAAGGCTGTGCCCACGGGTCCTAGCCTCCCCGCCATCGAAACAACTTACCAGTGTCCACTCTTTCTAAGCCTTACGTTATCTTGTAAATTTCTATTAGATCTCCCTTCAACCTTCTAAACTCGAATGAATACAATCCCAGGATCCTCAGCCATTCGTCGTATGTTAGGCCTATCATTCCAGGGAATCATCCGTGTGAATCTCCAGTAGAAATGCTCCAGTGCCAGTATGTCCTTCCTGAGGTATGGGGACCAAAATTGAACACAGTATTCTAAATGGGGGCTAACTAGAGCTTTATGAAGTCTCATAAGCACATTGTTGCTTTTATATTTTAACCGTCTTGAGATAAATGACAACATTACATTTGTTTTCTTAATCATGGACTCAACCTGCAAGTTAACCTTGAGAGAATCCTCAACTAGCGCTTCCAGATCCCTTTGTACTTTGGCTTTATGAATTTTCTCACTGTTTAGAAAATAGTCCACGCCTGTATTCTTTTTCCCAAAGTGCACGACCTCACATTTGCTCACAGTGAATTTCATCAGCCATTTCCTGGACCACTCTCCTAAACTGTCGACATCTTTCTGCAGCCTCCCCACCTCCTCAGTACTACTTGCCTATCCATCTAACTTCGTATCATCGACAAACTTCACCAGAATGCCCTCAGTCCCTTCATCCAAATCATTAATATATAAAATGAACAGCTACGGCCCCAACACTGAACCCTGTGGGACCCCACTTGTCACTAGCTGCCATTCCAAAAAAGAACCTTTTATCCCAACTCTCTGCCTTCTGTCAGACAACCAATCCTCAATCCATGTCAGTAGCTCACCTCAAACACCATGGGCCCTCACCTTACTCAGTAGCCTCTCGTGAGGCACCTTACCAAAGGCCTTTTGGAAGTCTAGATAGATAACATCCACTGGGTTTCTCTGGTCTAACCTACTTGTTACCCCTTCAAGGAATTTTAATGGGTTTGTCGGGCACAATCTCCTATTACTAAACTCATGCTGACTTGTTCTAATCTGACCCTGCACTTCCAAGAATTTAGAAATCTCATCCTTAACAATGGATTGTAGAATTTTACCAACAACTGAGGTTAGGCCAATCAGCCTATAATTTTCCATCTTTTGTCCTGATCCTTCCTTGAACAAGGGGGTTACAACAGCGATTTTCCAATCATCTGGGACTTTCCCTGACTCCAGTGACTTTTGAAAGATCACAACCAACGCCTCTGTTATTTTGACAGCCACCTCCCTCAGAACTCTAGAATGTAGCCCATTGGGCCAGGAGATTTATCAATTTTTAGACCTTTTGACTTTTCAGCACTTCACCTTTTGTAATAGCTACCAACTCTGTCCCCTGGCCCCCCTTAATTGTTGGGATATTACTCATGTCTTCCACTGTGAAGATTGATGCAAAGTACTTATTAAGTTCTTCAGCTATTTCCTTATCTCCCATCACTAAGCTTCCTGCATCACTTTGGTGCGGCCCAATGTCTACTTTTGCTTCTCGTTTGTTTCTTATGAATTGAAAGAAACTTTCACTATCATTACTGCCAGCTTACCTTCATATTTGATCCTCTCCTTCCTTATTTTTCTCTTTGTAATCCTCGGTTTGATTTTGTAGCCTTCCCAATCTTTTGATTTCCCAGTGCTCTTGGCCACTTTGCAGGCTCTCACTTTTTCTTTAATACATTTCGTGACTTCCTTTGTCAGCCATGGCTGTCTAATCCCCCCCAGATAATCTTTCTTTTCTTTGCGATGAACCTCTGTACAGTGTCCTCAACTACACGCAGAAACTCCTGCCATTGTTGCTCTAGGTTCTGCTTTCAGTCAATTTTCGTCAGTTCCTCTTTCACGCCCCTGTAATTACCTTTACTTAATTGTAACACCATTACATCCGATTTTGCCTTCTCTATTTTAAACTGCAACCTGAACTCTACCACATTATGATCGCTGCCTCCTGAGTGTTCCCTTACTTTAAGATTTTTTATAAAGTCTGACTCATTATATAGCACTAAGTCCAGAATAGCCTACTCCCTTGTGGGCTGCATCACAAGCTGTTCCAAAAAGCCATCCTGTAAGCATTCCACGAATTCCCTTTCTTTGAATCCACTGGCAACATTATTCACCCAGTCCCCTGCATATTGAAGACCCCCATGGTCACCGTGACCTTGCCTTTCTGACATGCCCCATCAATTTCCCAGTATATCTTGCGCCCCTGGTCCTGACCACTGTTAGGAGGTCTGTATGTAACTCCCATCATGGTATTTTTACCTTTGTGATTCCTCAATTCCTCCCACACAGACTCCACATCATCTGACCCTCTATCATTCAGTGTCATAGATTTAATTCCATTCTTAACGAACAAGGCAACCTCGCCCCCCTCTGCCCACCTCTCTGTCTTTTCGATAAATTGTAAATCCTTGGATGTTTAACTGCCAGTCCTGAACCCCATGCAACCACGTCTCTGTGATGCCTACCACATCATAATCATTCACGATGATTTGTGCCGTTAATTCATCCAATTTGTTATGAATAGTATAAGCATTCAGGTAAAGTGTCTTAATGCTAACTTTCTTATCATTATTAGAGATATTAGAAATCATAAGATGTCCTAAGATATCTTTTCTTGCTGCATTCCTAGTCTGCCTCGAGCATAAACCTCGAGCATTGTGGGCGGCACGGTGGCACAGTGGTTGGCACAGCTGCCTCACAGCGCCAGAGACCCGGGTTCAATTCCCACCTCAGGCGACTGACTGTGTGGAGTTTGCACATTCTCCCCGTGTCTGCGTGGGTTTCCTCCGGGTGCTCCGGTTTCCTCCCACAGTCCAAAGATGTGCAGGTCAGGTGAATTGGCCATGCTAAATTGCCCGTAGTGTTAGGTTGGGAGTATGGGTGGGTTGTGCTTCGGCGGGGCGGTGTGGACTTGTTGGGCCGAAGGGCCTGTTTCCACACTGTAAGTAATCTAATCTAATCTATGCACATATGCTATCCTGCTGTTTATCTCTTCATTTAACTCCATAATCCCTGACACTTTTGCTTTCCCTTTCCCCGACTCAGAGATTTAAAGTCCTAGTGACCACCCTATTTATTCTTTATGCTAGAACACTGGTTCCAGCTCAATGGTACAGATCCCTCCAGTTCCAAAACTGATGTCAATTCCCCATGAAATGGAATCCCTTTTTCCTGCCAATTCCTTAGCCACATGTTTACTTCCCTAACTTTCTTATCCCTTTGCCAATTGGCACGTGGTCCGGGCAGTAATCTAGAGATTATGACCCTTGAGGACCTGTACTTTAATTTCTTTCCTAGCGCTTGATAATCTCCAAACAGGTCCTCTACCTTTGCTTTGTCTACGTTGTTAGCTCCAACATGGACCACAACAACTAGATCCTCCCCATCCCACTCCAATATCCTTTCAAGCCGGTCAGAGATGTCCTGCGCCCTGGCACCAGGCAGGCAACACATCATGCGGGACTCCCAATCCAGCTTGCCAAGGGTATTATCTGTCCCCCTAATTATAGAATCCCCAATTACAACTACTTGTCTTTTTGCTCCCCCCTCTTGAATGGCCTTCTGCACCATGGTGCCATGGTCAGCTGGCTCATCCTGCCCACAGCCCTTTTCCTCACCCATACAGGGAGTAAGAGTCTCAAATCTGTTGGACAAGATCAGAGGCTGGGGCTCCGGCACTCCTGAACTCAGAATCCCCCTACCTGCCTCACTAATACAATATTTATTGCACACAAAAAACAAAATTTCTGGAGAAACTCAGCAGGTCTGGCAGCATCTGTGGAGTGAAAACAGAGTCAATGTTTTGGGTCCAATGACCCATCTTCATAATGATTAAATGGAATGAATTGGTGAGATGAAGACTGCTGCATTGTAAAAGCTATGTTTCTGAGTTGTAAACGAATTCCAGTCAGCCAAGTAGTTAGAACTATTGGCAAGTGCTCCACTATCATTATGCTGGGGGTTACTGTTATTTGGACATCCAATTTGAAAAGAATACACTGAGAGTAGAATAGTTTTATGTAGGCTTGATGTAGAGGAGCTGGTGTTGGACTGGGGTGGGCAGAGTTAAAAATCACACAACATCAGTCCAACAGGTTTATTTGGAAGCATTAGTTTTCAGAACGCTGCTCCTTCATCAGGTAGCTGTGGAGCAGGACCATAAGATATAGAATTTGGAAGCTAGTGCTTCCAAATAAATCTTTTGACTATAACCTGGTGTTGTGTGATCTTTAACTTAGTGAAGACTGTTTCTTGCTTGTCACAAGCTTACGTTTCAACTACAAACAATCCCCTCCCCCTCCCATAGTTGTGGGTATGTCCGCCGAGCTGGGAAGTTGATTTGCAGGTGTTTTGTCCCCTGTCTAGGTGACATCTTCAGTGCTTTGGACCTCCTGTGAAGCGCTGCTGTACTATCTCTTCTAAAGTTTATTTAATTCTGTTCCTGCTGCTTCCAGTTTCCGGTTTCGGCTGTTCATTGTAGTGGCTGGTATATTGAGTCTAGGTCAACGTGTTTGTTGATGGAGTCCATGGATGAGTGCCATGCTTCTAGAAATTCTCTAGCTATTCTCTGTTTAGCTTGTCTTATGATCGTTGTGTTGCCCCAGTCATCTGTCGTCCTTGTCATCTGTGTGTATGGCTACTAGAGACAGCTGTTGTGGCAGTTAGTGGCTAGTTGGTATTCGTGAATGCAGTTTGCTAGCTGTCTGCCTGTTTGTTCTATATAGCGTTTCATGCAATTCCCACTCTTTCCCCTTCCCAAATAGATACAAAATACTGCAAATGCTGGAAATCTAAACAAATGCAGACAAGGTTGGAGAAACTCAACAGGACAGGCAGCATCTGCAGCAAGAGAAACAGAGCTAATGCTGAGAGTTCATTTCTCACATTGAACAACTTATCCTTTATCTCACCTCACTTTCGCCAAGTTAAAAGTGTGACTCTGGGTACCTACATGGGTGCCAGCTGCACCAGTCTGGCAGCATCTGTGTAGAGAAATCAGAGTTAATGTTTCAGGTCCAATGACCCTCCCTTGGACTTCTTGTTCCAACCTTACCCAGGCTCATAACCCATAACTCTCTCTCCAATATATTGATGATATCTTTAGAACCGCTTCCTGCTCTTGTCAGAATTGAAAGAATTGATCAGTTTTGATTCCAATTTCCATCATTCTCGCACCTTCACCTGGTTCATCTCTCACTCTTCCCCTTCTTTCCTTGACTTCACCGTTTCCATTTCTAAGGATAAAGCTGTCCATCAATATCCACTACAATCTTCCGGTTCCCATAGTTACCTTGACTACACCTCCTCACTCCATACATCCTGCAAGGATTTAATTTTATTTCCCTTCAATGTTCCAATTCCAAATCATGCTATAACTCACTAGGTTTTGCAACTCAAGCCCCTGATATCGAAAGAGGTATTTGTTATCAGCCAACTGACACATTGATCTCCTTGTAAAAATCTTGCACCACTCTCTTGAAATTCAAAGGGTTTGCAGAATTCTGCCCCTAAAACAGAACACAGCCATTCCACCAACATTGTGCTCACAAATGTACATCAGAAGCATTTCAAGATGGCATTGAGGTAGATGGTCAGCCATGACCTAAAATAGCAATGCAAGTTTGAGGGACCGAATAGCCTACTCCTATTACTTAGTCCTAAGTTTCTATGAGAAACATCTTACTTGCTACCCTGTTTATTTCATTATATCTTTTGTATGTTTCAAAGTGATCCTTGTAACAAGCACATCCCTCAACACTCTGCCTTGATCAACAACATCGTGCACAACATGCCAATGTTCAGACTTGGATGCCTCCACATAGTCTTGTATTGGTTCTTCTGATGGGAAACAGTGCTTGTCACAGTCAAGTCATGTTGGGCGCAGTTGGTTATGAGTGGGGTGGTGTTGTCATTCATCTTCACGCCTTTATTTTGTTAACCAATAGTTCCACTTCTGTTAGTCACATCTTTAAACAATTCTGACATGTTCAACAAACAAGATCTCCCACTCGCAAATCCCTGCTAACTGTGCCCAATCAGATCATTACTATCCAATCGACCATTTGTCACGTTTGTTTTAGCATTTAGTAGCCTTTAGCATTTTGTACTGCAGATATAAGGCTAACAGATCTGTAGTTCACTATTTTCTCTCTTCTTCACTTCATAAATATGAGGTAACATTTGCTACCTTGCAATTTTGCGAAGTATTTCAGAGTCTATAGAATTTTGGAAGATGATGACCAATGCATCTACTCTCTCCATAGCTACCACTTTCAATACTTTACAGCCCAGAATATCAGATTTCATAAACTTATCTATCCAATGAATATCTCCAGAACAATCGCCTACTTATACTAACTTCTTCAAATTCCTCATTCTCCTCAGTCCCTTCGATTTCTTATTCTGGGAGATTTCTTGTACTTTTCTGAGTGAAGACAGATACAAAAGGCTGAAACTGACATTTGTTTTGACCAAGTCTGAATCGGTTGCTTTGGAGGGATTTCCTGTGTGAGGCCTCGAGGCTATTCTCAAAGTATCTTACCAAACTCATCTCAGTAACTGCGCACCTTGCTCTCTGGAGTCTCTCATATCTGATTCCAATCCCATCTTACCATGTGCCATTCCCAGAACAACTCATCACTTGCTGGATATCAACCAAAAGACTGTCATCTCTTGTGTCATCTTTAAAAGACCACAATGCACCTGGAAAGGCATTGGCAATCTGGCATTGCCATTCAATAGCAAAAAAAAAAGCTGTTCACGGCACATAGTCTCCCCTATATGACCCTATTCTCTCAGTCTCATCAGTCTTTAACCACGATGCTACCACAATCCACCTGTCCATATCTACAACCCATATTAATACCCCCTAAGTCAGCCTTGCACAGAGTCCATTGTAGATCTGCAGGTTGTGACTGTCCAGTAGGGGAACATCACATTGATGGAAGCAGTTGGACAATTCCAAACATTCTCCTATTGTGCAGTCGATGTCACCCTGCAGTTGGAGGAACCCATCTGTGTTCCTACATCCTATTGGCCAGACTACAGCACTGATCTCAATGTGGGGAGATAGAGTGAACCAGTGTGACCTTGCACAGATGGCATCAGTCACTGCCCTGATGTACTCGTGTGCACATGACCGATGACTTCTACACAGATCACCTACCACTCTCTAGGAGCAGCCAGTCAAATGGAATTTCAGAGTAACTGTTACCAACCCAGCCACCGTCAGCTCTCCTATCTCACTCCAGCAATGAGCATAGTTCCATTACCATGTCCCGCGATGTGCGGAGCCTGTCATGACACTGTGCCCTGCTCATACCCAGGAAACAGAGTTGAGGCTGATAAATCTGGGCCTCCTGTGGACCCCTCGCATCCTGATGGGTGATGTGGCTGTGACCTCTCCCTGAACTCAGTGCCCCTTATCCTGTTCCTCTTGGCATTCTTAGTTAGGCAGCCACAGCAACACACCACTGGAAATCATCTGCACATGGAAACAGAAGGAGTGAGCATCGCAGAATGGTCATTGATGGCACAGCCTTCAAATGGAGGCTGAGCACTCTTCACCATGGAATCATAGAATCCCTCACAGTGTGGAAACAGGCCATTCAACCCACATCGACCCTCTGAACAGCATCCCATCCAGACCCACCCCATCCCTGTATGCCTGTATTTTCCCATGGCTAATCCACCTAGCCTGTACATCCCCAGACACTATGGCAATTTAGCATGACCAAGCAACCCAACCTGCATATCCTTGGACTGAGGACACCCACACAGACACAGGGAGAATGTGTAAACTCCATACAGACAGTCACCCAGGGGTGGAATCAAACTTGTGAGGCACTGTGAGGCAGAAGTGCTAACCACTGAACCACTACATAGTGAGACAGTGAGATAATGAGAAACATGCTTGCATCATCCTGCCACATTCAGGCTCAGCATGTGCAGTAAATGGGTAAAGGTGCCAAAATGGCTGAGTAACCACTCAATGTCATTAAGAAAGGAGTGCTGCAACAATCTTCTTACTCCAGCCCACACCAAACATCCAACTTCTCACTACATTCAGTCCAGACCAATGGAAAACAAGCACCACAATTCAGTGAATATATACTATGTGATAGACACTTCAGAACAGAAATTAGACATCCTGGAGCTTTTTCTACCATTAAATAGGTGAAATAATTTTGACAATCAAAATCAGATGGAACATTTCCAGTAGCTACCCTAAAGAGGTGCAATTTCCCATACACGTGGACATGAGTGGCTCAACACTTGCTTTAGAATCTCCCTTGCTGCACTTGGAGTCTGATGAGCTTCCAGAGTCAAGAGAGCCAGGAGCTAATGATCTGCCTCACTCACATATTTTGGGGACCTGGGTTCAAAACCCACCATGGCAGATCCCACCATGGAATGTGAATCCAATGAAAATCTAGAATTAAGTGTTTAATGATGACCATGAATTAATTATCAGTTGTCAGGTAAAACCCATTTGTATCACAGATGTCTTTTAGAACACAGTATATAGAACTGTACAGCACAGGACACGGCCCTTTGGCCCGTAATATTGTACTGAACATGACGTCAAATGAAACTAATTCCTTCTACCTGCCGTTAGTCCATATCCTTCCATTCCTTGCATATTCAGGTGCTTATCTAAAAATCTCTTAAATGCCCTTATCATATCTCCCTCCATCACCAGCCCTGGCAGTGCATTCCAGACTCCTACTGCTGTCTGCATAAACCATCTACCCCTCACATCTCCTTTGAATTTACCCCCCTCACCTTTAATGAACGACCCCCTAATATTAGACATTTCAGCTCTGGGAAAAAGATTCTGACTCTAAACCCGATCTCTGTATCTCACAATTTTATAGACTTCTATCAGGTCTCCCCTCAGCCTCCAATGCTCATGAGAAAACAACCTGAGTTTTTCTAGCCTCTCCTTATAGCACATACCCTCTAATCCAGGCAGCATCCTAACAGATCTCTTCAGCATCCTGGTAAACCTCTTCAGCATCCTCTGCAAAGCCTCCACATCCTTCCTGTAATCTGGCGACCAGAATTGAATACTCTAAGTGAGGCCGAACCAAAGTCTTATAAAGCTGCAACATGACATCCTAACTCTAGTATTCAGTTCCCTGACCAATAAAGGCAAGCACGGCATATGCCTTCTTTATCACCCTACCTATTTGCGTGGTCACTTTTAGAGAGCTATGGACTTGAACCCCCAAGATCTTTCTGTACAAAGCTGTTCAGAGTCCTGACATTAACTCTATTCTTTGCCTTAACATTTCATCTCCGAAAGTGTAGCACCCCAAACCTATGTGGATTAAATTCCATCAGCCATTTCTCTACCCATATTTGCAACTGATCTATATCCCACTGTATCCTTTGACAACCTTCTATACTATCCACAACTCCACTGATCTTTGTTTCATCTGCAACTCATCTACAATGTCATCTAAGTCATTTATACATATCACAAACAGTCGAGGTCCCAATACAGATCCCTGCAGAACACCTCTAGTCATGGACCTCCAGCCTGAAAAGCACCCTTCCACCACTGTCACCTTCTGTCTTCTATGGGCAAGCCAATTCTGAATCCCCGCAGACAAGTCGCCATGCATCCAATGCATCTTTATCTTCGAGGTGAGCTTACCATGAAGGACCTTGTTGAAAGTCTTACCAAAATCCATGTAGACAACATCCACTGCACTAGCCTCATGAATCACCTTCATCACCTCCTCGAAAAATTCAATTAAGTTAGTAAAACATGACCTGCCCTGAACAAAGACATGCTGACTGTCTCTAATTAGACCATGCTTTTCCAAACATGCGTAAATCCTATCCCTAAGTATTCTTTTCAATAGCTTCCCAACCACCGATGTGAGACTCACCAGTCTGTAGTTTCCTAGATTATCTCTATTTCTCTTCTTGAACAAAAGGGATAAGATTAGCCACTCGCCAGTCCTCTGGGACCTCTCCAGTAACTAGCAAGAATACAAAGATCTTGGTCAAAGCCCCAGCAATCTCTCCTCTTGCCTTTCTCAGTAACCTGGGGTAAATACTACGGGGGCCTGGGGACCTATCCACCTCAATGCCCTTCAAGAGATCCAACAGCACTTCTTTCTTGATCTCTAAGTGCACTAGTATATTAGCATGTTCTAGACAAATCTCACTATCCTCCATATCCCTTTTCTGGCTGAATACCAATTCAAAGTACTCATTTAAGATTTCACCCGCATCCTATGCCTTCAAGCACAAGCTCCCTCCTTTATCCTTGAATGGTCTTACCCTTTCCCTAGTTATCCTCTTGTTTTTAATTGTGCAATGGAAGGCCTTGGAAATCTCTTTAACCTTACTTGTCAAGGTTATTACATCACCCCTTCTTGCTCTCCTAATTCCTGCTTGAGTACTTGACTGTTTTCCTTATATTCCTCATGGGCCCTTTTCCATCTTAGCTTCCTACACTTTACATATGCTCCATTTTTCCCTTTGACTAAATTCACAACCCCCCTCATTGTCCCAGGGCCCTTTTCTTACCATCCTTGTCCTTCCTCCTTACTGCAATGTGCCGGTCTTGACCTCTCCTCAGCAGGTCTTTAAACAGTTCCCACATGATAACAGTTCCTCCCAATTAACACTCCCTAGCTCCTGCCTAATACTAATATAATTTGCCCTCCCCCAATTTAGTACCTTCCTGCAAGATCCCGACTTATCCTTGTTCATAGCTATCTTAAAACTTGAGTTATGATCACTGTTTCCAAAATGCTCTCGCACTGAAAGGTCAGTCATCTGGCCAGGTTCATTAGCCAATACAAGGTCCAGTATGGATCCTCCTGTAGTCAGATTATCCACACCCTGTTTCAAGAAACCCTCTTGAATGCACTTAAGAAATTCTGCCCCGTCTAAGCCCCTTTAGGGAAGGAATCTACCATTCTTACCTGGTCTGGCCTACGTGTGACTCCAGACCCACAGCAATGTGGTTGACTCTGCTCTGTGAGCTATTAGGAATGGACAATAAATGCTGGTCTAGCTAGCGACACATTCATCCCATTCATGAATAATTTTTTAAAGAAGAGTCATAGAGTTATTATAGCTTGGAAAAAGCCTTTCAGTCTATCATGTCTGCACCAGTCATCAATCACCCCACAGCATTTAGCATCACCCCTTCATTACTGCTTCACCTCTCTATGAAATTTAATTTAGGGTCACTGCTAGTATGTCAGCAGGCAACTGTACTTAAAATGTTGAGCTGCCTGTCGACTTGTAACCAGAGCCAGCAGCTCCTTTCAATATGATAATTGAGGCTGAGAGCCTAATTTCAGATTGGTGATGGGCCTCTCAGTTGTGTGTGTACCAATGGTGCACCCTTGGCCATGTGTCCTAAAGAAGGTCATAATCAAATTCCATACGGAGCTTACAATTTATCACTTGTTAGAACATTGAATTATATAGCAACTTTTAGATCTCAAGTAATTACTGTCATGTCACATTGTACACTTTAAATTTAAAAACCCAGTTAGGAGTGAACCTCAAAGTAGCTAATCATCAATTTTTAAAGGTGGATCTAATGAAAATAATTCACCTAGAAATATTCTTTTTTCTTGTGTGTTAAGCCAATGCATTTTATGGTCCTCTTGCTGCAAGGAATATAATTTAGTTAAAAGTCTTTCATTACTCTCTCCTGCATATGCAACTACTGGTTCATAATCTCTGACCATTAATTATCATTGACTACAGCACAATCTTAGTGAAGTTCTAGTCAAATTAAATGAGGTTTGGACATTTTTGAGTAAGTACAATTATTCTAACATAATTTATTAATAGAGACAGTTAGAACATAGGAAATAAATGGAAATAAGATAATAAACTTCAGTTCTAAATTTAATTGGCAAAGTAAAACAACTTTCTGAATGCATATTCTGCTGAATTAATGACCAGGATGCTGAAATGCATACAAAGCTTAGTGTAGGTATTGGAAATATTTGGGCCCAAATATTTTGAATTTAAAACTGGCAGACGTGGGGTTGGGGAGAATTAGGTAGTATGTGAAAACAGGCACAGAGATTTGCACTGTCTGCTCATTTGACTGATTAGTCCAATGTTAACTGTACTGTTTACACACTTGAGCAGGAAGTAAATGTTATGCATCTTTTGAACATAGCCTTTGCCTTAAAAAGAATAAGTGGATTGTGGCTGGAAAACATTGTGGCAATTGTGCAGTGTGTCCAGGGAAACAATGAAAAATAGCACAACATGAGAGAAGACAAGTTCCATGTGTTCTGAGTGCTACACTTTATACCCTGGTGAAGGAGGTAGAAAGGAGGAGAGGTGATTTGTAACCACAAGGGGAGGTGGGCTGTGGCCCAGAGAGTGTGTATCCACAGGGGTGGTGGTCTGTTGCCCAGATAATCTGTATCCACAGGGGGAGGTGGCCTGTGGCCCAGATAGTCTGTATCCACAGGGGGAGGTGGCCAATGGTCCAGGTGGTTCTATCCACAGGGGGAGGTGGCCTCTGGCCCAGAGAGTGTGCATCCACAGGGGGGAGGTACCTGTGGCCCAGATAGTCTGTAACCACAGGGGGAGGTGGCCTGTGGTCCAGATAGTCTGTATCCACAGGGGGGTGTGGCCTATGGCCCAGATTGTCTGTATCAACAGGGGGAGGTGGCCTGTGGCCCAGAGAGTGTGTATCCACAGGAGAAGGTAGCCTGTGGCCCAGATAGTCTGTATCCACAGGGGGAGGTGGCCAATGGTCCAGGTGGTTCTATCCACAGGGGGAGGTGGCCTCTGGCCCAGAGGGGGGGGAGGTGTGTAGCCCAGATTGTCTGTATCCACAGGGGGAGGTGGCATGTGTCCCAGATTGTCTGTATCCACAGGAGGAGGTGGTCTGTGGCCCAGATTATCTGTATCCACAGGGGGAGGTGGTCTGTGGCCCAGATTGTCTGTATCCACATGGGGAGGTGGTCTATGGCCCAGATAGTCTGAATCACAGGGGGAGGTGGCCTGTGGTCCAGATAGTCTGTATCCACAGGAGGAGGTGGCCTGTGGCCCAGATAATCTGCATCTACAGGGAGAGGTAACCTGTAGCCCAGATTGTCTGCATCCACAGGGGGAGGTGGCCTGTAGCCCAGATTGTCTGTATCCACAGGGGGAGGTGGTCTGTGGCCCAGATTGTCTGTATCCACGGGGGAGGTAACCTGTAGCCCAGATTATCTGTATTCACAGGGGGAGGTGGCTCGTAGCCCAGATTGTCTGTATCCACAGGGGGAGGTGGCCTGTAGCCCAGATTGTCTGTATCCACAGGGGGAGGTGGCATGTGTCCCAGATTGTCTGTATCCACAGGAGGAGGTGGCCTGTGGCCCAGATAGTCTGCATCCACAGGGGGAGGTAACCTGTAGCCCAGATTGTCTGTATCCACAGGGGGAGGTAACCTGTAGCCCAGATTATCTGTTTCCACAGGGGGAGGTGGCCTGTAGCCCAGATTGTCTGTTTCCACAGCGGGAGGTGGTCTGTGGCCCAGATTGTCTGTATCCATAGGGGGAGGTGGCCTGTGGCCCAGATACTCTGAATCCACAGGAGGAGGTGGCCTGTGGTCCAGCCTCAGACATTTGTAAATAAAAATCAGAGCAGACCATCTTGATGATTATTAAGCAGATTTCGCTCAGAAACCTGGACACAGTTCTGCAAGAGATTCAGTGAAATTTTAAAATTTCATATCACACCAACTACATACCAAGCTTCAGGTACGGCATTAATCAACATATTCCCATCACTCAGCTCACAACAATAATCAATAGTCTCTATCAATCTGCATCAATTAATCTCAATAATAGGAAGTCTTGCTTAGTTGTAGTGTTCCCTACCTTGAAACTAGATGCTCTGAGTTCGTCCCACTCCAGGATTTGTTGGCCTTGGAAGAAGTGTTCCTGGTGTTGTTCATTTCATTCATAATAAGCCTTCCTTTCCTTTCAAAACTTCCCCAGTATTCCCTAAGGGGAAAAAAAAGCATCTCTGTGCCCGAATCTGAGTTTTTAAAAATTCATTAATGGGATATGGGCATCACTGGCTGGCGTTTATTTATTGCCCATCCGTCGCCCTTGAGAAGGTTGTAGTTAGCTCCCTTTTTGAACTGCTGCCATCCACAATGCCCTCAGGGAAGGAATTCCAGAATTTTGAGTCAGTGACAGTGAGGGAATGTGATATATTTCCAGGTCAGGACGGTAAGTGGCTTAGAGGGGAACTTGCTGATATTGATATTCCCTGCCCTTGTTCTTTGAAATGGAAGTAGTCGTGGGTTTGGAAGGTGCTACCTAAGGATTTCTGGTGAATTTCTGTGTGGGTAATACACACTGCTGCTACTGAACATTGGTGCTGGAAGGAGTGGGCTGTTTGGTGTCGAGCTTCTTGAGCGTTGTTGGGACTGCACTCATCCAGGCAAATGGAAAGTATTCCATCACACTCCTGAGTTGTGTCTTGCAGATGGTGGACAGGCTTGGGTGAGTCAGGAGGTGTGTTACTCGCCGTAGTCTTCCCAGCTTCTGACCTGCTGTTCTACCATCGTGTTTACGGGGTAAGTGCGGTTAGCTTCTGGTCAATGATAACCACCCAGGATTTGTTAGTGGAAGATTCAGTGATGCTAAGACTATTGAACATTAAGGGGCACTTCTTAGATTGTCACTTATCGGAGATGTTCATTGTTCGGCATTTGTCAGACGTGAATGTTACTTGCCACTAATCAGTCCAAGCTTCGATATTGTCTAGACCTTGCTGCATTAAATTCATGAATACACAACAAGCATTCTTTTTTCTTTCTCTTTTTTTTGTTTTTCTCTCTCTTTCCCCCACACTACCACCTAACTGCAGTAGTGCGTATATTTACAACAAGCATTCATTGCTTCACCTTTACTAATGAATGGGAGGAGACAAGTCGAATTGTTGTGGTGGACATGGATATCAATTACATAGGTAGGGCTAAGAAAAACAACTAAAAAAGGAGCAGCTGGGGAAAAAAAGTTTAAAAAGCTATAAATGTAATAAACTCCACACAATTACTTTAGCCACAAG
Source organism: Chiloscyllium plagiosum (assembly GCF_004010195.1). Taxonomy (NCBI): domain Eukaryota; kingdom Metazoa; phylum Chordata; class Chondrichthyes; order Orectolobiformes; family Hemiscylliidae; genus Chiloscyllium; species Chiloscyllium plagiosum. The sequence continues at coordinate 25,735,074 of NC_057720.1, read as the reverse complement.
CAAACTGGTGTGGATTAAGTAAGATCTGAGAGGTGAATGCATTGCTGATAGACTGGTGCTGGAGAAATTGGTTTCATAGAACATAGAACATAGAACATAGAAAAATACAGCGCAGTACAGGCCCTTTGGCCCTCGATGTTGCGCCGATCCAAGCCCACCAAACCTACACTAGCCCACTATCCTCCATATGCCTATCCAATGCCCGTTTAAATGCCCATAAAGAGGGAGAGTCCACCCCTGCTACTGGCAGGGCATTCCATGAACTCACGACTCGCTGAGTAAAGAATCTACCCCTAACATCTGTCCTATACCTACCACCCCTTAATTTAAAGCTATGCCCCCTCGTAATAGCTGACTCCATACATGGAAAAAGGTTCTCATGGTCAACCCTATCTAAACCACTCATCATCTTGTACACCTCTATCAAGTCACCCCTAAACCTTCTTTTCTCCAATGAAAACAGCCCCAAGTGCCTCAGCCTTTCCTCATACACTTGTAAACCTCCTCTGCACCCGTTCCAGTGCCTCCACATCCTTCCTATAGTAACTACATCTGGGCATGTAGGTTTTTTTTCTGGTTGGAGTGTCCAGAATTAGAGGGCATAGGTTTAGGGTGAGAGGAGAAAGATATAAAAGAGACCTACGGGGCAACTTTTTCACACAGAGGGTGGTACGTGTATGGAATGAGCTGCCAGAGGAAGTTGTGGAGGCTGGTACAATTGCAACATTTAAGAGCCATTTGGGTTGGTATATGAATAGGAAGGGTTTGGAGGAGGAAGGGCTGGCAGGAGGAACTAGATTGGATTGGGATATCTGGTCAGCATGGCTGTACATCTCTATGACTCTATGACTACCACGTAACAGCGGTGCTTATACTTTCCCCAGCACCCATGTTGTCTGTGTGCAGGTGCATTGATAGCAGTACTGGGCTTGGGAAAAGGGAAGGTCAATAATTAGGTGGTTCCCTAAATCATGCTGGGGCCAATTTTCTGGCAAGTCATTTAATTAGTTCAGCAGTGAGAGTTTTAAGCTAATTAATGAAGAGCAGCATTCACTTGAGGGAAGATCTGGAAAGTCAGAAGATCAGAAAGTATTCCCTGATGGTAGTTGCAAAGAACTTTATTCTTTAGATAAACCAGATGAATCAAATTTGCAAAAAAGATCTGGAAGATGTATTTGTGGAATGCTCTCATGAAAGTACCCTGGAGCAATATGTCATGGAACCAACTAGAGATTAAGCTATTTTAGGTCAAATATTGTGCAATAAATATGACCCTCTGAAGTGTAACCCACCCAGTCCCATTTCCCTCTGAATGATGCACCTAACACCATGGGCAATTTAGCATGACCAATTCACCTGACCTGCACATCTTTGGACTGTGGGAGGAAACCAGAGCACCCAGAGGAAACCCACGCAGACACAGGGAGAATGTGCAAACTCCACATAGTCAATCGTCCAAGGCTGGAATCGAACCTAGCTCGCTGGTGCTGTGAGGTAGCAGTGCTAACCACTGAGCCACCGTGCCGCCCAGTAAAAATCCCGTGGAGCAATAATGTGGGGGTTTTAAAAAAACCAGGAGATTTAGACTCTCAAAAAAATCCAGTGGGAATTGGTAATCCTAATATAAGTGACTTCTGCTCTGTTTTGATTTAGTCCCTACCATCCCCGTCACTTGTTTTTTCATATCGCCATTGCCTGATCAAATTCTGCTTGTCTCTAGTTCCTTTTGTCACATGGGTGTTTATTTCCAGGTAGTGCAATATTAATACAATTACTTATACTGGTGTCTTCACTGTGTCTTGCACCTACGAAAAACAAGGGAAAAAAAGATGTGACTTCCAAATGAGTTTGCAAAGGACATTATCCAATCACAAAGAAATAGCATAAATGCAACAAAGCCAATTATTTAGATGTCAGATGAAAGTTGCCTAAGGTTGATTAGGTAGATAAAAAGTATAGCTGCAATAAACAGTGGAAAACATTAAAAAAAAACATTCAGCAGTATTTACTGTGGAAAAGGATATGGAAGATATAGACTGTATGGAAATAGATAGTGACACCTTGCAAAATGTCCGTATTACAGAGATTTGGAGATGCCGGTGTTGCACTGGGGTGTAGAAAGTTAAAAATCACACAACACCAGGTTATAGTCCAACAGGTTTAATTGGAAGCACACTAACTTTCGGAGCACCACTCCTTCATCAGGTGGTTGTGGAGCATATTACAGAGGAGGAAGTATTGGATGTCTTGAAACGCATAAAGGTGGATAAATCACCAGGACTTGATCGAGTGTACCCAAGAATTCTGTGGGAAGCTAGAGAAGTGATTGCTGGACCTCATGCTGAGGTATTTGTTTCATCGATAGTCACAGGTGAGGTGCCAGAAGACTGGAGATTGGCTAACATGGTGCCACTGTTTAAGAAAGGTGGTAAGGGACAATAGACCAGTGAGCCTGAGGTTGGTGGTGGGCAAGTTGTTGGAGGGAATCCTGAGGGACAGGATGTACATGTATTTGGGAAGGCAAGGACTGATTAGGGATAGTCAACATGGCTTTGTGCGTGGGAAATCATGTCTCACAAACTTGATTGAGTTTTTGAAGACGTAACAAAGAGAATTGATGAGGGCAGAGTGGTAGATGTGATCTATATGGACTTCAGTAAAGCATTTGACAAGGTTCCCCATAGGAGACTGATTAGTAAGGTTAGATCTCAGGGAATTCAGGGAGAACTAGCCATTTGGATACAGAACTGGCTCAAAGGTAGAAGGCAGAGGATGGTGGTCTAGGATTGTTTTTCAGACTAGAGGTCTGTGACCAGTCAAGTGCCACAAGGATCGGTGCTGTGTCCTCTACTTTTTGTCATTTACATAAATGATTTGGATGCGAGCGTAAGAGGTATAGTTTGTAAGTTTGCTGATGACACCAAGATTGGAGGTGTAGTGGACAGCAAAGAAGGTTACCTCAGATTACAATGGGATCTTGATCAGATGGAGTTTAATTCAGATAAATGCGAGGTGCTGCATTTTGGGAAAGCAAATCTTAGCAGGACTTATACACTTAATGGTAAGGTCCTATGGAATGTTGCTGAACAAAGAGACCTTGGAGTGCAGGTTCATTGCTCCTTGAAAGTGGAGTCGCAGGTAGATAGGATAGTGAAGAAGGCATTTGGTATGCTTTCTTTTATTGGTCAGAGTATTGAGTACAGGAGTTGGGAGGTCATGTTGCGACTGTACAGGACATTGGTTAGGCCACTGTTGGAATATTGTGTGCAGTTCTGGTTTCCTTCCTATCGGAAAGATGTTGTGAAACTTGAAAGGGTTCAGAAAGGATTTACAAGGATGTTGCCAGGGTTGGAGGATTTGAGCTTTGGGGAGAGGCTGAACAGGCTGGGGCTGTTTCCCCGGGGCATCGGAGACTGAGGGGTGACCTTATAGATGTTTACAAAATAATGAGGGGCATGGATAGGATAAATAGGCAAAGTCTTTTCCCTGGGGTCGGGGAGTCCAGAACTAGAGGGCATAGGTTTAGGGTGAGAGGGGAAAGATATAAAAGGGACCTAAGGGGCAACATTTTCATGCAGAGGTTGGTATGCGTATGGAATGAGCTGCCAGAGGAAGTGGTGGAGGCTGGTACCATTGCAACTTTTAAAAGGCATTTGGATGGGTATATGAATAGGATGGGTTTGGAGGGATATGGCTGGGTGCTGGCAGGTGGGACTAGATTGGGTTGGGATATCTGGTCAGCATGGACGGGTTGGACTAAAGGGTCTGTTTCCATGCTGTACCTCTCTATGACTCTGTGACTCTAAGTATATTCTAATGCAATGCAAGAAAATCATTAAAAAGGATTAATCTGTACCTTACTTTAACAATTAAGAATAGTATTTGATGAAAACAAGAGGCTTGGAATATTGCAAAGTTCAGTTGTAAGACTGAGGGTTGAGAGTGTCTAGAAACCAAAGGATCTGCAAAAATTTCAGAAATAATAATAAATGGAACTTGAGAGTAAACTAGCCAGGAGTTTCAGAGCACTGACACGTATATAAAAAAAAGTAACTAAGAATTGTTGGTCCCTTACAAACAGAGAGAAAGAAATTATCATGGTGAACAAGAAAATGGCAGAAACATTGAACAAATATTTTGTGCCTGTCTTGGCAGTAGCTGATATAAATTACACACTCGGAACAGAAATCAGTCTGAGGCTAAGAAGAGTGAGGGTAATTAGTATCAACAGGAAAAAAAGTACTGAAGAAATTCAAAAGACTAAAATCCAACAAATCTCTAAAACCTGACGATATGCATCTTAGCTGAAAAATGTGGTGCTGGAAAAGCGCAGCAGGTCAGGAAGCATCCAAGGAGCAGGAGAATCGGCGTTTCGGGCATAAGTCATTCTTCAGAATGTAGTGTTGGAAAGAGATAACTGCAGATGTAATTCCAAAATTCCTTAGATTCCCTAATAGTCCCAGCAGATTGGAACTTTGTATATGTAACACCAAAATTGAAGAAAGGAGGCGAGAGAAAACAAGGCTCTTCAGACCAGTTGGTCAGAAATCAATTCCTAGTTAGTGCTGGTATCCAATGTTAAGGAGCAGTTCCTTCAAAGTTGCTATTAGCAAGGGAACCATATCCACTTACACTCAACTAATGCTCTTTCCAGAAGGCTGGCACAAGTCCATTCATTCAAAAATCTAGATGAACAATTTATCACACAGCAAAGAGCTTTATGCTATTGTTTTTCACACCTAGAGTGATGGACTTGTACCCATGCAGAGACGGAAATGCATCAGTCAGTCGACACATCAACTGCGACCACGTTTATTTCCACAACTTATAAGTGCTATGCTTGGAAAAAGATCCTGCACATAACTGCTAAATGCCTAGCTTAAAGCACAAAGCATTCCTTTTGAATAAGTTGAGCTGGCCCATTCATTTGATCAGCACAAGTTACTACAAGATGTTTGAGAAGCTATGGTGACCAATGGAAGTATAACTCTGAATACCAGCAAAAGGCTACAATTCCCAACTGAATATGACTAAGAATGCAAAGACATTTGTTCCAAATTGAATCAAATCTTTAGTTTATTCAGACTTTAACTGGTATGGATGATTGCACTATGGTGTAAGTCACCTAAAGCTTATTATTTTATAGTATTAGATGTCACACTATCTTTGAGTGAAGATTGTCTGTTGGTACATCATGGAAGAGTGCAGCAATGGAAGAGGAGATATGGCATTTGCCATTTATAGGAGTTAGGAGAAACTGAGGCCTGCAGATGCTGGAGATCAGAGTCGAGAGTGTGGTGCTGGAAAAGGAAGCAGGTCAGGCAGCATCCGAGGAGCAGGAAAATCGACGTTTCAGACATATGCCCTTCATCAGGGGTGAGACTTGTGTGCCAGAGGGCTGTGGGATAAATGGGAGGGGGATGGTGCTGGGGGAAAGGTAGCTGAGAATGTAATAGGTAAATGAAGGTGGGGGAGAAGGTGATTGGTCAGAGAGGAGGGTGGGGTAGATAGATGGGAAAGACTATGGACAGGTCAAGAGGGCGGTGCCGAGTTGGAGACTTGGGACTGGGATAATGTGGGGGGAAGGGAAATAAAGAAACTGGTGAATTCCACATTGATCCTGGGTCCCATGGCGGAAGATGAGATGTTCTTCCTTCAGGCGTCAGGTGGTTCGGGTTTGGCGATGGAGGACATGCAGGACCTGCATGTCCTTAAAAGAGTGGGAGAGGGAGTTGAAGTATTCAGCCACAGGGTGGTGTGATTGGTGGGTGCAGGTGTCCCAGAGGTGTTCCCTGAAATGATCCGCAAGGAGGCGTCCTGTCTCCCCGATGTAGAGGAGACCACATCGAATGCAACAAATACAGGAGATAACATCAGTGGAGGTACAGGTAAATTCCTGTCAGATGTGGAAGGATCCTTTGGGGCCTTGGACGGAGGTGAGGGAGGAGGTATGGGTGCAGTTTTTGTACTTCCTGCAGTGGCAGGGGAAGGTGCCAGGAGTGGGGTGAGGGCTTGTGGGGGTTGTGGATTGGACAAGGGAGTCACAGAGGGAATGGTCTCTCTGGAATGCTGATAGGGGTGGGGAGGGAAATATATCTCTGGTGGTGGAGTTCATTTGTAGATGGTGGAAGTGGCAGAGGATAATGTGATGTACACATAGGTTGGTGGGGTGGAAGGTGAGGAGCCAGGGGTGGGGGGGTTCTGTCCTTGTTGTGTTGGGAGAGGTGGGGTTCAAGGGCAGTGGTGTGGGAAGAGGAGGAGGTGCATTGGAGGGCATTGTCTACCACGTGGTGAATTGCAGTCTTTGAAGAAGGAGGCCATCTGGGATTTTCTATGGTGAGATTGGTCATCCTGGGAATAGATGTAGTGGAGACAGAGGAATTGGGAAGAAGGCAGGTAGGGGGAGGAGGTGTAGTCCAGGTATCTTTGGGAGTCGGTAGGTTTGTGGTTGATGTCCGTGGTTAGTTGGTCACCAGAGATGGAAATGGAGAGGTCCAGGAAGGGGACGAAGGTTTCCAGGTGAATTTGAGTTGGCCTGTTACCCACCCTTGACCTCTTTATTTCTAACTGCCGCTGTGACATCGACCGCCTCAACCTGTCCACTTCCCTCACCCACTGAAACCTCCCACCCTTGCAACGCGCAGCCTCCAGTCCCTCTGTTCCAATCCCAACCTCACCATCAAACCAGCAGATAAGGGGGCGCAGTGGTAGCTTGGTGCACTGACCTCTACACCGCTGAAGCCAAACGCCAGCTCGCAGACTCTTCCTCCTACTGGCCCCTCGACCACGACCTCACCTCCCATCATCAAGCCATCATCTCCCAAACCATCAACAACCTCCTATCCACTGTCTCCAACCTCATTGACTACACCGCCCAATTCCACCTCCGACCAAACCTGACTTTCCTGTTGACCCATTGTCTCAGCCTGTTCCTGTCCCACTGAACTCATCTTTGTCTACCTTGACACTGTCCTGTCCCCCCCCCCACCCCCGGTCCAGGAACTCCCCACCTATGTTCAGGACCCCACCCACACCCTTCACCTCCTCCAAGACTTTATTTTCCCCGGCTCCCAATGCCTCATCTTCACCATGGATATCCAGTCCCTGTACACATCCATCCACCACAATGAAGGTCTCCAAGCCCTCCATTTCTTCCTGCCACACCATCCCAGCCAGTACCCTTCTACTGACACCCTCATCCTCCTGGTCCTCACTCTTAACAACTTCTCCTTCCAAACCTCCCATTTCCTCCAAACCAAAGGGGTAGCCATGGGCACCTGCATGGGCCCCAGATATGCCTGCCTCTTTGTTGGGTACGTGAAACATTCCATCTTCCACAGCTACACCGGCACCACCCCCTACCTGTTTCTCTGCTACATCAATGACTGTATCAGCGCTACCTTGTGCTCCCATGAGGCAGCTTAACAGTTCATCAACTTCACTAAGACCTTTCACCCCGACCTCAAATTCACCTGGACCATTTCAGACACTTCCCTCCCCTTCCTAGACCTCTCCATCTCCATCTCCAGTGACCGACTAACTACAGACATCTACTACAAATCCATTGACTCCCACAGCTACCTGGATTACACTTCCTTCGACCCTGCCTCCCATAAAAACACCATCCTTTGTTCCCAATTCCTCCACCTCCACTGCATCTATTCCCAGGATGAACAATTCTATCACAGAAAATCTCAGATGGCCTCCTTTGTAAAAGCTCACAATTTCTCTTCCCATGTGGTCGACAATGCCCTCCAGCACATCTCCTCCACTTCACACACCTCCGATGTTGAACCCCACCCCTCCAAATGCAACAGTGACAGAACCCCCCAGACCTCACCTTCCACCCCACCAACCCCCGTATACATCGCATCACCCTCCACCACTTCCTCCATCTATAAACAGACCCCACCACTAGGGATATGTTTCCCTCTCCACTCCTATCAGTGTTTCGGAGAGACCATTCCCTCCGCGACTCCCTTGTCAGATCCATGACCCCACTAGCCCTCACCCCATTCCTGGCATCTTCCCCTGCCACTGCAGCAAGTGCAAAACCTGTGCCACACATTCCCCTCATATCCATCCAAGACCCCAAAGGATCCTTCTACATCCAACAGAAATTTACCTGTACCTCCACCAATGTTACCTTCTGTATATGTTGCATCCGATGTGGTTTCCTCTACATCAGGGAGACAGGATGCCAACTTGTGGATCGTTTCGGAGAAATCTCTGGGACACCCATGCTGACCAATCCCACAGCCCTGCAGCTAAATACTTCAACTTCCCCTCCCACTCCACCAAACCCTTACCACATGATGTCTGAAAGAAGAACGCCTCATCTTCCGCCCTGGGACCCTGCAACCACACAGGAATAATGTGGATTTCACCAATTTTCCTCATTTCCCCTCCCCCCACCTTACCTCAGTCCCAAGCCTCCAACCCGGCACCACCCTCTTGACCTTCCATCATTTTTCCCATCTATCTGCTCCACCCTCCTCTCCGACCTATCACCTTCTCCTGCACCTTCACCTATTGTATTTTCAGCTGCCTCCCCCCCCGCCCCCCCCCCACTCCCATTTATCTTTCAGTCCCCGGCCCACAAGCCTCATTCCTGATGAATGGCTTATGCCCAAAACGTCAATTCTCCTGTTCCTCAGATGCTGCCTGACCTGCTGTGCTTTTCCAGTACCACAGTCTTGACCCATTTATGGGAATTGTTTGTATGCCCTGAAACGTAGTGATGGTGTAGGCTTGACATTAACTCTGGAAATTCAAGACATGTAATAAAGATAATACAATATTCAAAGAGTATTTAATCATCTTGTAGATCTTCTGGAGCGTTATAGATCCCATGAATCCCCAAAGCTGTTCACCATCTCCAAGGCACAAGTCAGGAGTGTGATGGAATATTCCCCACTTGCCTGGATGAGTGCAGCCCCTACAACACTCAAGAAGCTTGACACCATCCAGGACAAAGCAGCCCGCTTGATTGGCATTACATCTGCAAGCATCCATTCTCTCTACCACCAACCCTTAGTAGCAGCAGTGTGTATAGATCCACTGCAGAAATTCACCAAAGATCCTCAGACAGCACCTTCCAAACCCACGACAACTTCCATCTGGAAGGACAAGGAAACACCACCACCTTCAAGGTCACCACCAAGCCACTCACCACCCTGACTTGGAAATATTGCCAATCCCTCACTTTCACTAGTTCAAAATTCTGGAATTCCCTCCCTGTTGGCGTTGTGGGTCCACCCACAGCAGGTGGACGGCAGCTATACAAGAAGGCAGCTCACCACCACCTCCTCAAGGGCAACTAGGGATGGACAATAAATACTGGTCAGCTCGCAACACCTACAGCACACAAATGGTTAAAAAGCAAAAAGCAACAAGCATAATTTGCAGTAATAGTATGGAAGATGCACTCATGGAACCTATCAATGATAATTTTCTAAATTAGTAACGCTAGGAAGCTGCCGGCTATTCTGAATCCAGTATTGTACAATGAGAAAGAGTTCGTTTACAACCTTGTAATAAATAGATGTGTAGGGAAGGGTGATCATAATTTTATATTGAGTATGAAAATGATTTATTAAGACAGCAACTGAATTGTTAAATTTAAATAATTCAAACTTTATACATGCAAGATATGAGTTAGTTAAGGCAGATTCAGAAATTACATTGAAACATATTCAAATAGATAAGTAATGGCTGGTATTTTAGAAGTAAAGCATAATTTGCATGCAATATATATTCCTTGAAGGCACTAAATCCCTGCAGATAATATGGTCCAATCGTGGGTAACAAAAGTAATTTAAAATAATATTGGGTCAAAAGATGGTAATGGGAAGGATTTTATATAGAAAATAGGGGCAGGAATAGGCTATTCAGCCCTGAGTCTGCCATTCAACATAATCATAGCTGTTCATCCAAATAAATACCCTGTGAACTAACTTCACAGAGGCTGGTATCACCAAGTCACCCTTTATTTACACATGAACTGTCCTTGACTATAGTACTGCCTCATTCAGAGTTAGCTATCAGAGTGTCTCAGACTCTCTGATACTCCCCTTTTTTTAAATATTCAATGAAGTTTGCGAGACATGACATCCTCCACAAATAACCATGCTGCCTATCACTAGTAAATTCAGATTGCTTGCCTAAAGTGAATAAAGAGATGGAAATGTGTTGCTGGAAAAGCGCAGCAGGTCAGGCAGCATCGAGGGAACAGGAGAATCGACGTTTCGGGCATTAGCCCTTCTTCAGGAATGAAATAAAGTGAATAAATCCTATTCCAAATTAGATTAATTCCCTACAGTGTGGAAACAGACCCTTCGGTCCAACAAGTCCACACCAACCCTCAGAAGAGTAACACACCCAGACCCATTTCCCTCTGACTAATGCACCTAGCACTATGGGCAATTTAGCATGACCAATTCACCTAATCTGCACATTTTTGGAGTGTGGGAGGAAACTGGAGCTTCCAGAGGAAACCCACGCAGACACGGGGAGAATGTGCAAACTCCACACAGACAGCCGCCCAAGGCTGGAATCAAACCTAAGACCCTGATGTTGTGAGGCAGCAGTGCTAACCACTGAGCCACCGTGCTGCCCCAACACTCCCCTTTTGTTTTCTTTTTCTTTTTTTTTCTGAAAAGGGAAAACACCTGAGTGGGCAGTGACAAGCACTTCCCTTACACTCCTTTTTTTTTTCTTTTTTTTTAAATTTAACCCCCACATTACCACCTAAATGTGGTAATGCTTATTTATTCCCCAGAATCCATGGTGTGTGTGTGCAGGTGTGAGACACGGTGAAAGACACAAAGTGCACGAATCTTTATTCAATTTCCACCACCAGGAAGATAGGAAAACACCCGGGTGGCCAGTGACAAACACTGCCCTTCACATCAAGGGGCAATGCTGTGTGATCAAAACAGTGAAGGGGAGGGTAACACTCCCCTTTTTTTTTTTCTTTTTCTTCCTTTTTTTTTCTTTTTTTTCGTGCTCCTTCTCCAAGGACACCTGGGCCAACAGTCCTGTTTATTTTTTCTTTTTTTTATATTAACCCCCACACTACCACCTAAGTGCGGTAGTGCTTATTTTTTTCCCCAGCACCAATGGTGTGTGTGTGCAGGCGTGAGACACAGTGAAAGACACAAAGTGCACGAATCTTTATTCAAATTCCACCACCAGGAAGACAGGAAAACACCCGGGTGGCCAGTGACAAACACTGCCATTCACAGCAAGGGACAGTGCTGTGTAAAAACACTGCCTTCACATCAAAGGGCAGTGCTGTGTGATCAAAACAGTGAAGGGGAGGGTAGGAACTAAATTGCTCCTATTTATTTATTTATTTATTTATTTTCCTCTTTTAACCCCCACACTACCACCTAAGTGCGGTAGTGCTTATTTTTTTCCCCAGCACCCGTGGTGTGTGTGTGCAGGTGTGAGACACAGTGAAACACTCCCCTTTTTTTTAATTTTAACCCCCACACTACCACCTAAGTGCGGTAGTGCTTATTTTTTCCCCCAGCACCCGTGGTGTGTGTGTGCAGGTGTGAGACACAGTGAAACACTCCCCTTTTTCTTTTTTCTTATTTTTTCCTTTTTATTTGAACCCCCACACTACCGCCTAAGTGCGGTAGTGCTTATTTTATCCCCAGCACCCATGGTGTGTGTGTGCAGGTGTGAGACACAGTGAAAGACACAAAGTGTACAAATCTTTATTGAGCTGTTTATAACACTCCCCTTTTTATCTGTTAGCCAGGGCTCTCTGATTGGATCATTTTAACAAGCCCAATCAGGGAACTCATACCCTGTGATGTCCAGCTGGCTGACCTGTTACAATCATTACATCCCTTTTCCGCTGAATCTGAGGACATAGGCTGGTCGTTTTTCTCGGAGAGACTCGTGAAGCATAAAAGCAGGTTCCTCCGACTCGGTGTCCAATACGGGCACTATGTAACACACAGGAGCCTGCTTTTGTACCTGGAGCACCTCGGTAAAATTTCACTCTCTTCTTCAGGCGATAAAAGTGTCAAGGCAGTCCATTTGATTCTTCGGACTCATCAATGTTTGATGGAGGGGGTGCAACCATGGGTTCTGGCAGCCTTTCCAACTGTTTTGACAGGAAGGACATCTTTTGATCCTGCACTATTTGCAAATTCCTGGCTTTCTTATGGTCCACATGCTTGCTCAGAACCGTTGCACCTTCACTAACATTATACATCACTGATCTCGACCTCGTGTTGACCAATGGCTCTTACCAATGCAATGCCATTTCCATAAGTCTTATACCAAAATTCATCCCCTGTATTCAGCTTTCTGTCAGTGATTTCTTGTGTCCGGCATTAGTGTTCATGGTGCCAATTCTTCCTTCCCACCACTCTGACACCCCTCCTCCACCACCACCACCCCCCCCAATGCAGTGTCTTGACTATGTGGTTTGGTCCTATAATCCAACAAAAATCATTACAGCTTAGTATCAAGCAAGGTTGTAGGCTATTTCTTCAAATTTTAACTGCTCTTACCACTAGGCCATTGGATGATGGATGGTGTGAAATCCCATTTGACTTTAGGAAATACCCAAATTCCCTGCTGGTAAATGATGGCCCGTTATCTATGACCGACACGGTGTCTTGAAAAAGACACATTCAGTTTTTCTAACGTCATCCCCGTGTCTGATGAATGACCTCTATGCATATCCAACCATTTGAGTGGACATCTACAGTGACTAAGAACACTGAGCCCATGAAAGGTCTTGCATAGTTGACGTGCAACTAAGAGCAAGGTTTACCTGGCCACCCACAGATTTAGGGGAGCTGCTGGCAGTACTTTTTGTCCTTGTTGGCGCTTTGGGTACTGGCCCACTAATGTGGCTATGTTAGCATCCAATCTTGACCACCAGACATAACCTCTCACCAAAATCTTCATTTTACAAACTCCAGGATGGCCTTGATGCAGTACAGCCAGTAACTGTCGGCGACCTTTGCTTGGGACAATCATCCTGTTTCCCATAACAATATACCATCCTCTACTGTGATCTGGTCTCTCCAGGTCCAAAAAGGTTTCATTTCTAGTTGTGATAGCCCTTTGGCTTCGCCCATCACCACCAACTGTTTCAGTTTTAGGATTTGATCGTTTTGTGTCCAAAGTCAGTTATTGTCAGTCTTGGCTGAGAGCATGTACAGAAAATTTAATATTGTTACAGATTCTTGCACAGGGGGTACCACTATGGTATCTGCTAATGGGAGGTGGCTTAATGCACCCCATGTATCACTACCTGGCCTCCTGGTGTTCTGACTTATAATTATGAACACTTAGTATTAAATCCCACCACCGAATGCAACTCAAAGCAATGGATGACCCTGCTGTGTTCTCTTTAAGTAGACTAAGTAGTGGTTTGTGAGCTATGATTATCACAAATCTTCTTCCATAAAGGTATTGGTGGAACTTGCCGACTCTAAATATGACTACCAATCCTTCTTTCTCTATCTGGGCATGTTTATGCTCTGCATTAGCTGAAGTCCTGAATGGTTATGTTATTGGGCATTCCTCTCCATTGGGCCACCTATGCGGTAATACCATCCTGATACCGTGGAGGGAGGCAATACATGTAAATACCAGGTTTTTCTTGGGCTCATAGTGTGCCAACGCCTTACAGGATGATAGCTGTTTCTTCACTTCCATAAAAGCGAGGGCTTATTTGGGCGTCCATTTCCAAGGGAAGATTTTTTTTAGGAGTTGATGCAAAGGAGACAGATGGAAGGCAGGTTAATAATGAACATTCCATAATAATTCACCAGCCCAAGAAATGAGCTAAGCTCAAGGACAGACATGGGAGATGGAGCAGCTTTGATCACCCTCACTTTATCTTCCAACGGGTGCAACCCGATCTTGTTGACTCTGCAGTCCATAGAGGTCACTTGGTTGTGTGTGTGTGTGTGGGGTGAGGGGGGTGGGTGGGGTTGGGGGGTTTAATGGAGGGTAGCTGGGATGCACATCTTCTCCTTCTTAGGCTTACTCCTGCATTGCAAAAGTACCTTAAGACTATATCCAAGTTCTCTAAGTATTCCTTATTAGTTTTATCTCTTATTAAAATGTTATCTTGGTAATTGGCGACCTGAGCTTGCAGAATTTTCCCCATCATCCGCTGAATATTTAACAGGTTTTCAATATCCCAAATGTCAGTCTCATTTCTGGTACAAGCCTTAATAGATATCAATTGTAGCATACGTCTGGGAATCTTTGTCTAAACGCAACTGCAGGTATGTATGGCTCATGTCCAGCCTCTTGAAGGACAGCCCCCCCCCACCCCCCAACTAGCTTTGCATATGAATCCACTATGCAAGGGATTGGGTATTTATCCAGCTGCAAAAAGTGGTTTATCATTTGTTTAAAATCCTTACAAAGGTGAACTGATCCTTCGGACTTCACAATCCAAACGAATGGTGCTGGTTTGATGATGCCTTCACTTTCCAGCCTTCCAATTTCTGCCTGTAGTTTTGCCTGTAAGGCACCAGACAGGCCTTGCAGAATCATGGAATTTCTTCCTGGGCAACATTCAAGGCGGCCTTAGCTCCTTTGTTAGTCCATTGACTTTCCTGAAAAATGTCTGAGTGTTTAATTAGGGCTTCACTCAGGTGGCCATTTTCTTTCTAAAATACAAGGACTGGAATCCAGAATGAATTTTGTTAAAAATTGGTTCTGCGATCAACAGTGTGGCCACAGCAATATCAGCCTCTATTAGAATCAATAACCATTTCATAAGGTGTTTATTTTGATTGGTTATGATTTTGATATTGCTAAGCAATTAACTGTTCCAAACTAGATGTAGGTAGACTTTCGAGAGTATAAACTCTGGAGGGTATGAATTTAAAGGAGAGCAGGATCCTGGACACTGGCCTATGAATTCTCTTACTCAATTTAGGTCTAGAAGGATTGCTTTGCTGTCTTGAGTCCACATACCAGCAGCAACTACAATAGCTTGCTTACCAGGATGCTGAAAAAGATTTTAACCATTTGGCTGAGGGTTGGCTTTGTTTTGGGGTTTGCTGTGTGTTGGCTTTGAGTCCCTCTGATCAGGATATGTCCTGAGTGAGGCTATTCAATTTCCTTCGCTCAAGTGATGTTCTCCAAGCTCAGTCAGTCTGGTGAGCATGTTCGCTTCCATCGGAATACCCTGCAATGCATGTGCCCAACTTGCCGCATTTTCTAGTGAAAAAAACAGTTATAGCACCTGTTATCTCCATATTCCTTAATCTGCCTAGTACACAAAAGTCTATTGGCCTCTGTTTTGAAATATATTCAATGGCTGAGCATTCAGCTAAGTTAGAGAATTCTAAACATTCATAATCTTGAGAGTGAAGAAATTCCTCTACACCTCTGCTGTAAAAGCATTTAATCTGAGCTTGTAACCCTTTTTTCTAGGTTCCCCAGCTAAAGGACACATTTTCTAAGCGTTTATCTCAGAAGGTCCTTTCAGGGTTTTATATGTTCCAACTTGATCACCTCTCATTCTCCTAAGATCTGGGGAATATACTAGGCGAAAGTGAGGACTGCAGATGCTGGAGATTAGAGTCGATTGTGTGGTGCTGGAAAAGCACAACAGGTCAGGCAGCCTCCAAGGAGCAGGAATCGATGTTACAGGCAAAAAGCCCTTCATCAGGAATATTCATTAGGGAATATATTTTAATCTACTCAATCCTCTCACCCTTATGTATTATGAGAACAAAATTGTACACAGCACTCCAGGTGTTCCCTTGTTAATATCTTAATTATAGTAGTAAGATTTTCTTACATTAATAGTCTAGTATCATTGTAAAAAAATGTAACATGCCGCTTTGCTGTTTAATTGTTTCCTTATTCTGTACATTACCTTCCTGTGATTCATGTACAAGGACACCAGAGAAACATTTCCCAATATCATTACAATCAAAACTTTTATTTAATTTTCTGACTGATTCGGGTAAGTTCACAATTTATTGTGTTCCATTGGCCATGCTCTTACCCATCTACCAAACCTGACCATAATGCTATGCAGTCTCTATGTTTTCCCTTTCTCCTCTTAGCTACCCACCTATTTACGTTTCACCTGAAAGCTTGGGATATATTAGTAACGTCATGTCAGTTACAATGTAGAATGCAAGTGGCTGAGACCTGACTACACATCCTTGTCGCACTCCACTGAATATAGCCTGACAACTCAAATGTACACTGTTTGAATCTAGTTTTCTGTCCATTAATCAGTTGCCAATCCATCCAAACATATGAACCTGAATTTCATGAGTTCTCGTAATCAGCTTGTGTGTAAAATTTTGTTGAATGTTTCTTGAAAATTTATATTCGTTACCTGCACTGGTTTCTCCTTTCCATCCATTTCATTACATCCTCAAATAGGACATCACTTTCATAAATCCATGGTGACTTTCCTTAATCACATCTTGATTTGCCACGTGCCAACATATCACATTCCTAATAATGGATTCTAGCACTTTACCTTTTATTGAAGTTAGGTTAACTGGCCCAAAGACCTCTGTGTATTTTCTTTCTCCTTTTTTCAAATTTTTTGTAACTGTTTGTAAATCAAAAAGATCGAAGCCAATATTAGTCATTATATTTGCATTTCCATAGGATGCAGGTTATGACATCTTTGGATTTATGAGTATTTAATCCTATTCATTTCTCCAGGACTGTTTCTTTATTTAGGCTGATTTCTCTAAATTCTTCGTTATTGACGGATCCCTGTTCCCTATTTTTCTCGGCACAGTTTCTACCATGAAAATAACTACAAAGCATTTATTAAACAACTCTGTCACTTTCCTATTCCCTATTACAATTCCACCTGTCTCTGCCCATGATTATTACCAGAAATCTCTTCCTCTTTGTAACCTTATTTAATTGAAGTAAATTGTAAAACATTTGCAACATTTGCTTTCTTAGTTTATGCTAGTGATATTGTCTTTCTCTTTACCTATCAATTTTGTGATGCATCTTTGCTGAGCTCTTATCATGTTCAGTTGTCAAGGTGGACATGGATACAGTTCTTAGGGCTAAGTGGATCAAAGGATATGGGGAGAAAGCAGCAACAGTGTGCAGTGATTGCCATGAGGTCAGCCAGCTGGACATTATCGAATTTGAGTTCCCTGATTGGGGCTGTTTATCTGGTCCAATCAAGGAGCCCTAGCTGACAGATTAAAAAGGGGAGCATGAGAGATACTGACACTCTGATAGCTGACTCTGAAGAAGCAGTATTGAAGTCAAGGACTGTTCATGTGTAAATAGAGGGTGACTTAGTAGTTATTTCAGTGGCGAGAAGAGTAAAGCTTGATCCTGAAGAAACTTGTTTGCAATAATCATCTGTTACAGATTAGGTTACTTACAGTGTGGAAACAGGTCCTTCAGCCCAACAAGTCCACACCGACCCTCCAAAGAGCAACCCACCCAGACCCATTCCCCTACATTTACCGCTTCACCTAACACTATGGGCAATTTAGCATGGCCAATTCACCTGACCTGCACATTTTTGGACTGTGGGAGAAAACCAGAGCACCCAGAGGGGACCCACGCAGACATGGGGAGAATGTGCAAACTCCACGCAGACAGTTGCCTGAGGCGGGAATTGAATCCAGGTCTCTTGCACTGTGAGGCAGCAGTGCTAACCACAGTGCCACCGTGCCGCCCAGAGCTGGCTCTTACTTTCAGCTCTGCTGCTCAAAAGCACCTGTTAAAATAAGCTTCATTTGTCGATTCACATTTGAATCTGTCCCCATTGTCTCTCCAAGCTGGATACGCCAAAGACAAGTTTTCATGCTCAGTGTGTGAAATGATCATATAGGGATGAGAAAAAACAGGAGATGCAGATTTCTTGGTGCCGACTCAATTGTCTTATTTCAATGTCTTTATATAAAATGATAATGTCATTGCAAACAGTTTCATTTATTCCACAGAACTCCTCGACTTGCATCAATGCATGGTCAGGTGATCATGGCAGCCATATTAGGTCAGCATTTGTTATTTTTAAAAAATATTTTGGTCAATAGAACATCTTGGGTTTAACAGTGAGGCGATGTAAAATAATATTTGATAGCTCATAATTACCACTAGTGCAACAGTCCGGAATCACATGTAGACCTAAGCAGAAAAGAGTAATAGTCATAGAGCCACACAGCATGCAAACAGACTCTTCAGTCCAACTGTCCCCACCAATTAGACATCCCAATCTGACCTTGCCCCAAGGAAGATGGCTTTAGTTGTTGCAGATCAGTCATCTCAGCTGAGGAACATCTCTGCAGGAATTCCGTAGGGTAGTGTCCTAGACCCAACCATCTTCAGCTGCTTCATCAATGACTTCCCTCCACCATAAGGGTAGAAATGGGGATATTCGCTGATGATTGCACAATGTTCAGCAGCATTCATGGCACCTCAGATTCTGAAGCAGTCCATGTTCAAATGCAGCAACGTCTAGACAATATCCAGACTTGGGCTGACAAAAAGCGAAGAACATTCACACTACACAAGTGCCAGGCAATGACTGTCCCAATAAGAATCTAACCACTGGCTTTTGACATTCAGTGGTGTTACCATTACTGAATCCCCCACTATCAACATCTTTAGAGTTACCATTGACTGTTACCAGCGTGATGGAATACATTCCACTTGCCTGAATGGGTGCGGCTCCAGCAACACTCAAGAAGCTTAACACTATCCAGGACAAAGAAGTCCGCTTGATTGGCGTTACATCCACAAGCAGCCACTCCCTCCACACAGTCGCAGCAGTGTGTACCATCCATAAGATGCACTGCAGGAATTCACCAAAGATCCTCAGACAGCACTTTCCAAACCCACAACAATTTCCATCTAGAAGGATAAGGACAGCAGATGCATGGGAATACCACCACCTGCAAGTCCCCCTCCAAAGACAGTCACCATCCTGACTTGGAAATGTTTCATCATTCTTATAATGTCGCTGGGACAAAATCCTGGAATTCCCTCATTAAGGACAATGTGGGCCTTCCTACCGCACATGGATTGCAGCGGTTCAAGAATGCAGCTTACCACCACAATAAGTGGAGAATAAATGCTGGCCTAGGCAGTGACTGCCACATATCACAAATTAATATTTAAAAAGCTGGAATGTTGGTTGGATAAATGGTAGATGGAGTTGAATTCAGACAAGTGCGAGGTGATGCATTTTGGGTGGTCAAATCTAAGAAAAAAGTAGACTGTAAATGGTTGGATCCTTAGGAGGATTGATATACAGAAGCATCTTGGATCCAAGTTCACATCTCCTTGAAAACAGCAACACAAGTGGATAAGATGGTTAAAAAAAGTATACGGTATGTTTGTCTTCATTGGTCAGGGCATTAAATATAAAAGTTGGCAAGTCATGTTTAACTGTATAAAACTTTGTTCAGGCCATATTTGGAGTACTGTAAGCAGTTCTGGTCCCCATACTAGAGAAAGAATGTGGAGGGTTTAGAGAGAGTGCTGAAGAGATTTACCAGGATGTTGCCTGGATTGGAGTGTATTAACTATAAGGAGAGGTTGGACAAACTGGGAATATTTTCATTAGAGTGTCAGAGGCTGTGTGATAAAAGTTTTTTACACAGAGGGTAGGAGGTGCCAGGAGAGGTGGTAGAATGGATACGATAGAAAATTTAAGAGACATTTAGGCAGACACATTAGGAGGCATAGAACAGAGGGATACAGACCATGTGCAGACAGGTAGGATTATTTCAGAATGGCATCATGGTCAGCACAGACATGGTGGGCGAAGGGTTTGTTCCTGTTCTGTACTGTTCTATGTTCTATGAAAGCCTAACTGCATTCTATTTCTACCTGACAAAGCCTCACATTGTGTTAAGGTTATTCCTGACAAACGTCATGTTCTTCCTACACAGGCAGCATAAGACATGCTCAGATCAGAACAAAACATGTCTCATCTGGCAGCAATACATTCTGCTCCCCTCTTCAGCAGTTAGAGGTATTTGATTGCATCAATAATTGAGCACATTGTGGATGAGCTCCAAAAAGCAAGTATTCACATTGTTACAAACTGCGTGTTCATGGAACATTAATTCACTCTGCTAATAGGAGACAGGATATTGCCCACAAAGCCCACAGATGGTAAAGATGAAAGGATATTATGCCGAGTGATTGCAAAGCATCACGTGTACCCCGCTCACCACAAAAAGCTTGAATGTTACCATGTCAATAAAGTATATATCTGCATCTGACATGCTGCGCTGTGTGCAGTTCTAGTTGCTAAGTCAGATGAGAAGCATCTAAGCTCTGGAAATGGCATCAAAGGACGGACCAAAAGTGAGGACTGCAGTTGCTGAAAATCAGGGTCTAGATTAGAGTGTTGCTGGAAAAGTACAGCCGATCAGGCAGCATCCGAGGAGCAGGAAAGTCAACGTTTTAGGCAAAAGCCCTTCATCAGGACTGAAGGCAGGGAGCCTCGAGGGTGGAGAGATAAATGGGATGGGGGTGGGGCTGGGAAGAAGGTAGCAAAGAGTACAATGGGTGGAAGGGGATGGGGATGAAGGTAATAGGTCAGAGAGGAG
>NC_057720.1:25688426-25714332 GCF_004010195.1 Chiloscyllium plagiosum | reverse complement strand
CAGGTGAAACATTGATGGATGTGGAAGGCTCCTTTGGGGCCTTGGATGGAGGTGAGGGGGGGAGGTGTGGGCGCAGGTTTTGCGATTCCTGCGGTGGCAGGGGAAGGTGCCAGGACGGGAGGGGAGGTTGTTGGGGGGTGTGGACCTGACCGGGTAGTCACAGAACTCAGTCAAAGGACTGAGTCTGAGGAAGGCTACAAAAACCCACACTTGTCAAGTTTGAAATTAGGCAAATGAAAGTTGACAATATAGAGATACGAAGGGAGGTTTTACCGGGTCTGAATGTAATGAATGATGAAAGCTCCTTACGGAACATGTTCTAATCTTTCCAATTTCCCAATATTCTGATACCTGCTGTCCCAGGATGATGTGTGACTTTGACCCAAGAGAACCTTTATAGCAGAAAAGCTTAATCTAAAGTAAAAAACAATCACTTTAATTCAAGCCACTGGATTGCAAGAGCAATTCTAAGTATCATTGTACATAAATGCACAATTAATATCTAAAATAATCCAGGAGTCAGTTGGTGAGTGCAAATCTGAATTCATACAAGATAAATTTAAATGTTATGCTGGAGGAGCTGTATGTTTGTGGAGCAGATTGTGTGAGATTATCCAAGAGGTCTCCTTCCCCTATATATATCTTTATGATTGGTATTTTGTACCTAGGAGATACCACTTAATTCAAAAAAAAATTGGCCTTGGGTTTAATTACAAGAACTTGCACAGGTCAAAGTCCCATCGCTTGTTAGAAGTTGTGGTATTTGTGGTTAGAAGTGTACTGATACCATCCCTGCCTAATTGACTGGGTCTTGAGGCCTATTTAGTTTACAGTGGTGGAGGAACAACAAGAAGAGGTTGTTGTCTTAGCAAAGTATGGTTTACTTCATGAAAGCAATTAGGTACAAGTTGCATAGGTGATTAAACACATTATTACTAAGACTATTGGAGACAACAATGACACACTTATCCCCTTCAAAATCCATAGTTATTCTCCCGACTTCCCGTGCTAAAACTGTATGATATCATCAGATTGGGTGGAGCTTAATGTAATCTCAAACATTAATCCTTTCAGAATTGTTACCTTATTCAATAGTGGTAACTCTTAACATGTAAAAATTCATTTAGTGTCAAAATCATAGAATCATACAGCATGGAAACAGGCCCTTCAACCCAACTCATCCATGCTGACCAGGTTTCTTAAATTGAACTAATCCCATTTGCCTGTGTTTGGCCCATAGACCACAAACCTTTCCTATCTGTGTACCTGTCCAAACATCTTTTAAATTTTGTAAAGATATTCATCATTACCACTTCCTCTGGCAGCTTGTTCCATATATGCACCAACCTTTGTGTGGAAAAGTGACCCCCCAGGTCCCTTTTAATTCAATGCCAGAATGCAGAGGGAAGCTGGCTGCTATGATGATAATCTTCCTTCTCTTCCATAGATATACCTTGTCCACTTCTTGGAATCACCCTTCAAAATAGCTGGATGTCATCTCGGTGGTTTTGTTAGCCTTAGACTGTGGGAACAATATCTTGACATTCACAAAGTGATGTGGCTTCTTTGGAATCTCCAATCACAAGATAGGTTGGTACTGTCTTATAATATGTTTGCACAAGTTCAGCTAATCTGGAGTTAACAGTCTGGAACCTTGGTCTGTCAGTGTATCGGATTTGCTTTTCTACTTGCATGAATGGCTAACAACATTGGCACAAATTTAATTTTGAGTTATTCAAATTTGACTCATCATAATTTCACCATACAACGATACGTTGTCAGGCTATAATGAATATGGGAAGACCCATGCAGAGCATTAAAAACAACACAGCCTGTTGATTTGAATGGCCTCCTTCTGTACTCTGCATTCTATGAAATTTTATGCAATTCCATGTTATGTACAAATCAAGTAAAATGTGAGTTAATTTATAATATTCCCATTACTGCTGTCACACGCTAACCCTGTTTAGTCCCAAAGGCAATTTGAGAAGCAACAACAAAAATTACCAAGTAGATTAATGTACAACGTGATGTCAACAAGATGAAAGGAACACACAGGCATGGAATGCTTAGTAATCCTGCTGACAGTATTGCTCCTGTTACATATTTGAAATCTGAATAACCTCACAAATATGTTTTAATTTGCAGTTATAAACATCTGCTGCTATTGGGTGACATGCATCTATACTGCTGCTGACCTCTACTGCATTGCAATAGGTCTTACACCAGAAACATTCAGAGCACAAGGCAACACACAGCGATTTCCCCTCTCATTCGAATTGCCATAACCATTTGCACCACAGGGCCATATCAGACAGCCTTCTCTCCCACCACAGTGGCATTCAGAGTACAGGACCATCTAAAACAACTTCTCCCAATCACCCCAGCAGTATAAATAATCAGACTACAGCGCCAGACTAGACATCCTTCACTATATCACATTGGTGACATGATCATTCAGTCACAGGGCCACACCATTTCAAAACTCCAGTGACCTCATTGTGAAGCCAAACTAGAATTATTTAAATATGAAGCCTGAGGAATTTTGAGCTGGGTGGGTGTGCTTCAGTTGGATGAGAGATAGGAGAGATTGTGTTCACTGAGCCTTCCAGAAAACCGCAAATTAATAAAAATATCCATTCTGGATTTCATGTTTCAAAACTGTCCAGCAAGCATGGCATGCATTGGCATGAGGTACACTGACATGCCCACACTGGCATGATCCATTCACAAGTCCAGCATTTAAAGAACAAATTCAGAAAGTCAATTGGGAGGAACTGGGAAGTATTTCACACTGATGTAGGTACAACAGTTTCAATGGTACTTTCTCGGAATTATTTCTGGGTACCTTTGGGAACGGGACAGACATATGTTCCCAACAATAGAAGGAAGGAATCTGATGCTGTGACCAAGAGGTTGTATGTTTGATGTGGAGATGCTGGAGTAGAGCTGGGGTGGACAAGATCAAAATAGACAATAGACAATTGACAATAGGTGGAGGAGTAGGCCATTCTGCCCTTCGAGCCTGCACCACCATTCAATATGATCATGGCTGATCATCCTTAATCAGTATCCTGTTCCTGCCTTATCTCCATAACCCTTGATTCCACTATCTTTGAGCTCTATCCAACTCTTTCTTAAATGAATCCAGAGACTGGGCCTCCACTGCCCTCTGGGGCAGAGCATTCCACACAGCCACCACTCTCTGGGTGAAGAAGTTTCTCCTCATCTCTGTCCTAAATAGTCTACCCTGTATTTTTAAGCTGTGTCCTCTGGTTCGGCACTCACCCATCAACGGAAACATGTTTTTCAAACAATTTCAAAAAGATCAAACAATACCAAGTTATAGTCCAACAGCTTTATTTGAAATTGCAAGCTTTCAGAACTCAGCTCCTTCCTTAGGCCTAGTATGAGAGAGAAATATAAGATGCATTATTTATAAGTAAAAAGTCACACAACCATCTGATGAAGGGACAGTGCTCTGAAAGCTAGTGCTTCCAAATAAACCTGTTGGACTATTACCTGGTGTTGTGTGATCTTTCACTTTGTACACCCCAGTCCAACACCAGCATCTCCAAATCAGTTTTAAAGTTACTAACTTTTTGTTTATAGATACTGTATCTTATACCTTTCTATCATACCATGCCCAAGGAAGGAGCTGAGCTCTGAAAGCTTGTAATTTCAAATAAACCTGTTGGACTATAACTTGGTGTCATTTGATTTTTGACCAAGACATGGTAGCCAGAGATGTGTTGTGGAGGAGCTGGTGTTGGACTGGGATGAACAAAGCTAAAAGTCACACAACACCAGGTTATAATCCAACAGGTTTAATTGGAAGCACTAGCTTTTGAAGGGCTGCTCCTTCATCAGGTGGTTGTGTGATACCACATGAGGAAGGAGCAGCGCTCCAAAAGCTAGTGCTTCCAAATAAACCTGTTGGACTACAACCTGGTATTGTGTAATTTTTAACTTAGAATGGGAAAGCAGGTTGTGATTGATTTAACTACAGGCTAGTTTTGTTCAATACATTGCATTAGTTGTATTACACTTTGATCTTTTACTATAAATTCTGTGTCCTATGATCCTGCCCCACTAGCTACCTGATGAAGCTGCAGTGCCCCCAAAATTTGTATTTCCAAATAAACCTGTTGGACTATTACCTGGTCTGTGATTCTTAATTTCAGCCAGAGATAGTTCAGGAGGTGAGCATGAGAGGCAATTTACTTACCTAACCAACTCCGGTCAAATGAATACATTTGCTGATTCATCTGCATGGCACACAGCCCATTCACCCTCACTCAGTCTAATCAAACATGCTCCATCACATTATCATAGCCCAGACACTAAACTGTCCATGACAATATGCAGCAAAACCTGGAAAGCATCCAGGGCTAGACTTATAAGTGGCAAAAGTGAGGACTGCAGATGCAGGACATTAGAGTTGAGAGGAAAAGCATGGCAGGTCAGGCAGCATCCAAGGAGAAGGAAAATCAATGTTTCGGGCAGAAGTCCTGATGAAGGATGCTGCCTGAGCTGCTGTGCTTTTCAAGCACCATGCTCTCAACTGATAAGTGGCAAGTAAAATTCATGTCATGCAAGTGTCAAGCTTTAACAAAAGTGAGTTTAACCATTGCCTCTTAGTGTTCAATGGAATTACCATCACTGAATCCCACACTCTTAACATGCTGAGTTAGCATTGATCAGAAATTGAATTGCATTAGACCTTTAAGTGCTGTGGCTATAAGAGATGGGTAAAGGCTAGGAATTCTGCTGTGAGTCCTCAAAGTTTGTCAACCATCTACAAACCACACGTCAGGAGTGTGATACAATACTCCACTGGTCTGGAGGAATACAGCTCTAACAACTCTCAAGATCTTGTCACCATCCAAGACAAAGCAGCTGTATCACTTTCAGCCCTTACTCCTTTCACCACAGACACACAGTGGTAGCAATGTGTACCTCCTGCAAAATGCACTGTATAAACTCACAAAGGCTGCTCTTACATCATATTCCAAACTAATGGCCCCTACCACCTAGAATGAAAAGAACAATTGATAAGTTGGAGTACCACCACTTCCAAGTACCCTCCATGTCACACATCATCCTAAAGTTATATCACAATTCCTTTAATACCATTGGGTTAAAATTCTGCAACTTCCTTCCTAAAGCCACTGTTGGTAAAATTACATCCCGAGTACTTTCATAGAATAGAATCCCTACAGTGTGGAAACCGGCCCTTCGACCCAACAAGTTCACACTAACCTTCCGAAGAGTAACCCATCCAGACCTATTCCCCTACATTTACCTCTGACTAATGCACCTAACCTACACATCCCTGAACACTATGGCCAGTTCACTTAACCTGCACATCTTTGCACCTGCACTTCTCCAAGCTAATTAATGATAAGCACTAAATATTGACCTAGCTACAAAACCCACAAAACAATTATTCCTCACACATACTCGACTTTGATAGCATCCAACCTTCAATTTCTATGCATTTCCTTACCTTCTCAATTATCCATCCACTACTGCCATTAACCCCAACTCTTCAGCAAAATGATGCATTTGTCAAAATCACTCTCTGTTAAGATACTGAGGAATATAGACTATCTAATTTTGAATTAAATCATCTGATTGACTTATCTGAAACCTTCCAGGGATGAAAATGATTAAAAAGGAAGAAACATGCTCCATGAAACATAAAACATGCCTGCAGTGGTGACCTGACCACAGATTGAAGCAAGCTTCATCACATCCATATGGCACAGACAAAGTTATCTGCCATGATGTTACAATGTTTAACTAAAGGCATCCAAACCAGGTCATTCAGGTCAGCATCAGGAAATTCACAACTCCTATTTAATTCACAAGGGAAATAATAATTTCACACGTTTTGAAAGGAAAGGCTCACCTGCTACAGTTAGCCAACTTGGAAAGACAGTGGAGTTAGACTCCAGAATACACGCTGAGCTATATTTTGACAGCTGCCATTGAGCAGGAAAGCAGAGAGACCGAAAAATGTCTTTTTTTTTGGTAAACAAGAATAATATTGTTCATCTCTCCACAGATACTGTCAGACATATTGAGTTTTTCCATTATGTTCTCTTTTTCTATTAACTGAAAGGCTTTCCCTCTGTCTTTCTATCACTTGGGAAATACTCCCAATGAAGAAGCAACTTGGGAAAACAAATATTCACTGAGACACAAAAATATCTACGGATTCTGCTACAGATAAGAGTCAAGCAATTTATCAACTGTGGCCTCAGGTTTAAAAGCTAACACCTCAAAGCTCTCAGAACTCTTAAACTATGTAACCTGTTTAACTCTGTTGGAACCACTGCTTTTTGAAAAAATACTTTTTACTTATGATTGTGAATGCATTTGACATTGTGGTTTTACCGTTTTTCTCATGGTTAGTGAATAATAAAATTCCTCTTTCATTCATTCATGAAAACCTTGATAATTGACTTCGTCAAATTCTCAGGAATGATGTTTTAATTGAAGTTTGATAGCTGAACAGAAAAGATAAATATTTCATGCAATCGACCAACATGGTATTAAAAAGAGGAGAGTCATCCTCATTCGGTGGTAACACTCACAGCAAAAGTCCTGCATTACCTGAGCAAACGCATTCAGAGGTCTGGCCTTTTGTAGGAGAAAAAAGTGCAAAAGGGAAGGATTAGGGATAGGATAGAAGATGGTCCACAATGACTAATTCAACTCCTGAAACAGGGGAGGTAGTTCTGTTGATCAATGGTACACCTGCACATTCAATGTTGGGAACTCACAGAGTTAAAAATCACAACACCAGGTTATAGTCCAGCAGGTTTATTTGGAAGCACTAGCTTTCAGAGCACTGTTCCTTCATCAGGTGGTTGGAAGCTAGTGTTTCCAAATAAACCTGTTGGACTATAACCTGGTGTTTTGTGATTTTTAACTTTGTACACCCCATCCAATACCTGCATCTCCAAATCATGAGTACTCATGGGTACTTGATGAGGGAATTACAAATAGCACTGACACACACATGCTGACATTAGTTAAAAATCACGCAGCACCAGGTTATAGTACAACAGGTTTACTTGCTACTCCTTCATCAGGTGATCACAAACAGCGCTCTGAAAGCTAGTGCTTCCCAAATAAACCTGTTGGCCTATAATCTGTTGTTATGTGATTTTTAACTTTGTCCACCCTAGTCCAACACCAGAATCTCCAAATCATGCTGATATTCCTTTACCAATGACCAAACTATGAGACGATTGCCTGAGGACTTATTCACTGGATCGTAGGAGGTTGAAGGGTGCCATTATAAAAGTTTATAAAATCAAGAGGGGCATTGATAAGATGAATGACAAGGATCTTTTTCCTAGTGCGGGGATTGGGGGGGGGATGGAGTTCAAAACTAGGATGCATATTTTTAAGGTGAGAGGAAAAAGATTGAAAAAGGATATGAGGGGCAACTCTTGTACACAAAGTGTGGTTTGTGTGAAATGATCTGCCAGTGAAAGTGATAGAGGCAAGTTAAAATATTTAAAAGAAATTGGATAAGTACATTCTTGGGAAAGGTTGGAGAGATATGGGCCAAACATGGACTGGTGGAATTAGTTTAGTTTGGAATATGGTCAGCTTGGACTGAAGGGTCTGTTTCCATGCTGTATGACTCCATGACTCGATGACTCTGTGAATTGTCAGGGTCATAAATTTGCCACAATTATATCATATCCTTTTATTACATCTTCCAAAAACTTTCACACGTGGAGCAAGAATTATTGGTGATGTTCAATGACAATTCTTTCATGAACATCATCCTTCTATGGATGCACTGTCAGAGAATGCATGAGCACACACCAGTGTAGATACTCAAACTTCATTGGGTCCAGTTCATTTTTCACTTGGTAACTCACAGTTCAGAAGTGAGAATGAGCAGACATTGTTTCTAAAGGCTTATTCTCTTATCTCACTGATACTAAAATGACGGGACTGTGGTTGATGGCAATATCTTGACAACCTTTCTTCAATAAGTGTCAAACTTGACAGCCTGCAATCCTGGGCCAACATTTAATTCAAATTTACTTGCAATATTCAGATCCAATAGATCTAACAGGTTTGCCAACTGTGCAAGGCATTAGTGAAACTGCACTTGGAAAACTGTGTACAATTTTGTTCCCTTTACTTGTAGTTGTCTTGAGTCCAGTTCAGAGGGATTTCACTCGATTATTTACAGAGGTGAGGAGTTTAATTTATGTAAAAAGATTGAGCAGTTCAGATCTGTACTCACTGGAGTTTAGAAGATAAGAGGAGATCTAACTGAGTGATATAAGATGCTAAAGGGGATCGACAAAGATGTAGAAAAGATATTTCCTCTTTTGGAACAATCTCAAACAAGAGATCACAGTTTTAGAATAAGGGGTGGCAAATTTAAAACAGAGACGTGGAGAAGTTACTTCTCTCAAAAGGTCATGAATCTATGAAATTCATTACCCCAGACCAAGTTGGATGCTGAGAGATTGAATGACGCTAAGAAAGAGACAGACCGATGTTAAACTGGTAATGTGTTAACGGGTTACGGAGATCGAGCAGGAAAGTGGAGTTGAGGCTGAAATAAGATGATTGCATTAAATGGTGGAGCAGGCTCAAATGGCAGATTGACACTTAGTCCTTACGTTCTTATTTGGCCTATGCAAATTGGAAAGAAAATAACATCTCGTGAAAAATCCAAAGTTTACGACATTTTGAAATTAATTAGCTTTTTGTTAAACCTTGATATTTTGACAATGCTGGAAGGTTTTGTTCTGTCTTAGTTTACCTGAGAAGATAGAGAGAGGGTCTTTTCTGTAAAACATCGGTGAGGTGAGCATGTTCCCATAATTGCGATTGGCAAAGAATTCCAGAAGGAAACAATGAAGGAATGGTTTTTGATTGGTGAAGGGATCAGGGTTACAGGGAGAAGGCAGGAAAATAAGGTTGAGAAACATGTCAACTATGATCAAATGTTGGAGCAGACCTGACGGGCCAAATGGCCTAATTCTACTCCTTTATATTATGGTCTTATGAATGGTGATGTATGCTGAAGACAGGATGATGTGTGATTTGCAGAGGAATGTGGAGGTGAAGACTTTGCTATTTTCATCCTTTTTTCATGCAAAAGATCATGGGAGAGAGAGGTGGTGTCAAAATACTCTAAGTATGTTGCTGCTGGGAATGACGTAGATGGTACACACAACAGCCTGGAGATGGAGAAGAGAACACCAATGGCCGAATCAACAATCAAGCAAACTGTTTGATTGTCTTATTGTTGCACTCATCCAGCCAAGTGGTTAATATATCACCAGACTCTTTACTTGAGTATTGCATATACTGGAGAGGTTTGAAGGTAGCATCTCTTGGTTAACCACTTGCCACAGCATATCCAGCCTCTACTCACTCTTTCAGTCATTTCTTTTTTTTCGAAAAGCTCCTTACCTGGCAGCGAGTGTTGATTATATATTACATGACAAGATTTATTTCTGTTTACAGAATTCCAACTGCCAAATATTCAGTATAACAGTCGCTGTATTGTTGGACAGAACATGAAAATCATTAGAGTTGGCAGCATCCTAGGTGGCGACATTGGCACATTGTCTACCTGTCAGTCCAAAACTGCAGCTCGGCAACAAGGATTTAGTAGCCATTACTCAAACTGGCCAAAGGGAAAGAAAAGTGATTATGATTTGTGGGATTCTATCCCACCTCACTTAATTCATACTCAATTCAAACACTAATTCACACACTACACAATATAACCTTTAATAATGTGCTAAATTTCCAAGATTTTGAGTCATAGAGTCATAGAGATGCACAGCACGGAAACAGACCCTTTGGTCAAACTTGCCCGTGTTCCTTTCAAGTTTCACACCATCTTTCCGATAGGAAGGAGACCAGAATTGCACACAATATTCCAAAAGTGGCATAACCAATGTCCTGTACAGCTGCAACATGACCTCCCAACTCCTGTACTCAATACTCTGACCAATGAACGAAAGCATACCAAACACCTTCTTCACTATGGTTTAGATCAGAGTTGTGTTGGAAAAGCACAGCAGGTCAGGCAGCATCCGAGGAGCAGGAAAATCAACATTTTGGGCAAAAGCCCTTCATCAGTCCTCACTTTTGCCTAGTTAATTTTAACCTTCTTCACTATCCTATCTACCTCCAACTCCACTTTTAAGAAGCTATGAACCTGCACTCCAAGGTCTCTTTGTTCAGCAACACTCCCTTTATTGCTTCTTAATTAATTGGTTTTCAGGAAACAATTTTCATGGATGGTTGAATTATCTGCACAAGTTCTACAGTTATTTTTATTCTTTCCCATTGTTTATTTTTGTATAATAATTTAATTTGTTTATCATTAATGAGTTGAGAAAATTATATTCTCAAATCTCTACAGGTGTATCAGCTAAATCTTCATCTCCTGTGAGTCAGATGAACAACAGACTATTAGAGACTTGGCAAGAAAGGTGCATTTAAAGACAATGTATGAACAGAGTCCTTGGACAGGGACAGAGGACACACTTCAGCACCAAGTCATGCAATAGTAAATAATTTGTCTGATGGAGGCGTCTGCAAAGCCATTGTGTATAAGAGTGACTCATCTGCCATAGCCTACAAGAAGACAAGGGAAGGCAACGTGTGCCCATAGTCACATGTTCATTCTAGCAAAATCAGAAGTGCAACATAAAAGGTCTTGTAACAACATAGAGCCTGGTTATTGCAGCTTGCACTTTCCTGATGCTATTAATGCAGCAGTCATTCTCATATCATCAGAGAAAATTGCCCTTCAGATCTTTACAGACTAAGTTGAGGATCATTTGAGGGAATTGTGAAATATCCGTTGACCAACCAGGTTGTACTCTCTGCCTATCTTCACCTATTCTGACTTCACCATCCTGCCTCCACCATGCCCTTTATCTGCAGCTCCCCCTGCACCCACCCCCAGAAGGGTTACACTCGAAACATCGACTTCTCCACCTCGTGATGCTGCCTGGCTTGCTGTGTTCTTCCAGCCTCCTGCCTGTCTACTTTGGACTGCTGTGTTCTTCTAGCCTCCTGCCTGTCTACTTTGTATTCCAGCTTCTGCAGTTTTTTTGTCTCTGTCCATTTTAATGGCAAGCTGCAGAATGCATCTCAGCTGAGGATTTGTTTTCAGATAGTGGTGCTTAAGATACATGATAAAAGTTCAGGAAAAAGATAGTAAATCTAGACATTCTAAAGTTTTATTGTTTTGCATGTCTACTCAGTTCATTAGTTTAAAGAATTGGTTTTATTATCACAGATTGCATTACTATATGCACTTTATACCTATTGCCTCACAAGGGTGCTTAACAATAGCACAGCAAATAGAAATTTGTGTACTTTTAAAGTGGACTCAAATCAAATAACATTAGAGCTATGGAATCAAAGAACATTATAGTACAGAAATGGGCCTTTTGGTCCTTTGTGTTACATGCTGAAGTACTATTGCTTGCTTTTCTCAGTACACAGCTGTTAATTTCCTCTTTTCTCCTGTCTGCTTCTGTTTAAATTGTAGGGATCATTATGTGCTCTACACATTGTCTAGAACATTACTTCTCAATCACCTCACCACATTGGAAAATAGTAACTCAAAGCCTCTGAAACAACTCCACAGAGGCCGGTATCATGTCACCAAGTCACCCTTTGTTTACACGAGCATCGTACTCGATACTGATCTAACTTGCTCAGAGCTCTCAGAGTGAACAAAATCTCTGCCACTCCATTCTAAAGTTTTATTGTTTTGCATGTCTACTCACAGTTCATTTTTTTCTTTTTTTTCTCGAGTGAACGCTCTTGAATATATCTGTTAGACAGGCCAGATTGGACCAGCTTAACAACTCCAGTCAGGGAACTCACATTTTATGAGGCCCACCTGGCTGACTTCATTACAATCTCTATATGCCTTCCCCTCTAAATCCAGGGACCTGTTCTTTCTCTTGTAGCCTCTCCGGGGACAGTTTTGCACCGGCTCCAGTACCTCCAACTCAGCCTCTGAAATGTGTACCAGACCATAACCCAACTCTTATATTTGGAGCATCTCGGATGAAATTCAAGCTCTTCTAAAGGCATCGAGGCTATGAAATCTGCCATGCCCATTTCAGATTCAAGGTTTCTCCAATGCTAGTCTGAGAAAAGGACCCACGAATTCAGATAGCCTTTCCTGATGTTCTGAGGGGCTGGATGTGTTTTACTCCTGCCCCGTTAGCACATTTGCAGTTTTCATGTGGTCCACGTGCTTGGTCAGGACTGCCTCACTTGCCCATACTTTGTATGCCACGGGACCTGACATCACATTGACCATGCCTCTTATCCGTGCAGGGCCATTTCCATAGTTTTATCACCAAACTTCACCCCCTGAAGTAAACCGTCTCTTTTGCCTAGACATATCTTGTGTCCAGCATTGGCAATCCTGATTTTGTTTTACCCTCCCACTCAGGTCCGGGAAGATCAGGTTTAACTTGTGGATTTCCTCTGGGTGCTCTGGTTTCCTCCCATAGTCCAAAGGTGTGCAGGTTGGATGGATTGACCATGCTAAATTGCCCATAGTGTCCAGGGATGTGCAGGCTAAGCTGATTAACCATGGGAGATACTGGAGTATGGGGATAGTGTAGTGGCGGTGGGTCTGGAGGGTTGGTGTGGACTCAATGGGCCGAATGGCCTGCTTCCTCACTATAGGGTTCTATGATTTATTTGAACATGCATAGAACTTGACACAGGTCCAGCTACCTAAGAGCCAGCTCTGAGAGTGAACAGAATGCTTGACAGTCTTGTTTAGATCTGTCAGGTAAAAACAAGGACTGCAGATGCTGGAAACCAGATTCTAGATTAGTGTGGTGCTGGAAAAGCACAGCAGTTCAGACAGCATCCGAGAAGCAGGAAGATCGACGTTTCGGGCAAAAGTCCTTCATCAGGAATAGAGGCAGAGTGGCTGCAGGGTGAAGAGATAAATGAGATCTGATTTAGATCTGTCAGTCAGGGCTCCCTGATTGAACCAGATTAACAGCCCCAATCAGGGAACTCATATTCAGTGAGGTCCGCCTGGCTGCCCTCATTACAATCACTACCCAGCTACTGCCCATCACCTCCTGCACAAACCGTTTTGATATTGATAAAACC
The DNA here is from genome assembly GCF_004010195.1 of Chiloscyllium plagiosum. Taxonomy (NCBI): domain Eukaryota; kingdom Metazoa; phylum Chordata; class Chondrichthyes; order Orectolobiformes; family Hemiscylliidae; genus Chiloscyllium; species Chiloscyllium plagiosum. The sequence goes on along the minus strand of NC_057720.1, from coordinate 25,701,162 downwards.
AGTCAGTGAGCAGTAATTTCTGCAGCCTGATCATTCCCCTAACTATGTCAACCTGTTCTGAAGTCATGTTGGTGAAAATTAAATCCCATGCCATCTTGTTGATCAGTATGTGTGAATATCAGATCTATTAACGCAGCTACACAGTTTTGATAGGATGTGTAAATTTCTTCATCAAAGCTGACTTTTCACTCATGGGTTGTAAGTAAGCTGTTGAGCATTTGAACTCTTTATGAATTGATTGCATATCAGAAGGTATGACTCCGAGCTACAGTTCAAGAAATATGCATTAAATTCAGAAAGGAGCTACAGTAATAGAATAACATTTTAAGTTTCTTTGAGCTACCGCTTTAATGTATATTGGTAACATTTGTACTTTCATTTAACTGTGAGACATAACACGCTGCAGTATTCAAATGGAAGATTACAAGGAACAATTGAAAATTATATTACCTGCTATTATCCTTTGGCTAAAAGGTGTGCTCATTCCTCATAGCGTCGCTCTCATACAAATCCCTGGTATCTAACATGACTCTTCTATACTGAATACCATCCATCTCAAAAAAATGAATTTGAGGAAAATATCATCCAGATACAAAAAGTTTGATATTTAGGCGCAGGTCTTAGGCCTTCTGATATTTAATATTAATATACATGTTTGTGTTAATAATTTAAAATAGTTTAAAATATGATTTTAAAATCATTCTAATTATATATAGAAACAACATTTGACATACCTTATCCTGACTCTGACAGATTACCACAAATGCATAGATCTAGCAATCTTAATTTAACTTTGTTTCTAAGTTTAAAATGTGAGGATCACTGGCACGGCTAACACTTTTTTGCTCATTCCCCCTTAATTCCCCTTGGGAAGATGGTGAGCTACAACCCAGCAGAGCGCATTGACAAGAAATAGAAAGAAAACGGAATTACATATGATTGTATTTCATTATCTTCCAACAGTTTGTACTTTTCCACAGACAAAGAAAGAGATTGGAAATTCATTTGTAGATGTCTTTAAGAGTCTTTCAGCTCTCTTCTGCTCCTTGCGATATTGCAGTTTTCAAAATTCAGCTGACAATGTCATTTTGCAGAATATTAGCTTTGGATGAAATCTTGGGGACTTCTTAAAATGTGCAATCCCTGAAAATACCCCCCAATGCTGGTATCCTAATAGTATTCTAAGCTTTAACAATTTGATTTTTATTCATAAATTAACTTGTCAATCTGTTCATAGTCTGAATTTTCTGAAATTTGATTCTTTTGTAGGAGGTGACACCTCAAATACCAATTGATTTTGTCATGTAAATTGCATTGGCTAATCCTCTGTCAAGTCAATGTATTCACGTGTGGTAGTTTAAAATAATCTGAAGTGGTTTAAAATGTTGAAAAGCAAACATATTGCAGATGACAAAAAAACTGTTTTTCATTCTCCATTATTATACAAATTACAGCAATTTTACATTTAACTGCAAATATATATAATTTGTTTGACTCTGGAAAAAATTTATACCAGATGGGTTGATACTGGTAGGAGAGTTCATTACCTGGTTTAAATTAAAACAAAGCCTGGCAGTTAACTGTCAACCAACATTCTCTCTACCAATCAGAGTTCACTTGCTAATGAATCAGTACATTCCTTTCGTACAGTATAAATGTTGATTTCACCCCTTGACTTGGTGTTCTTGTGAGTTGTCCTGATGAGTTCAAGATTTTGACAAATGTGTCTTTTTTCAGCTCTACTCCAGTCAGCATTTGCAAAACCCCAGCCTCACTACAACATAATGTCTGCTCTCAGACAAACTCAGACACAATTTAAGCACTTTAATACTTTACTTTGGAGCTCCAGGATACTTATGACTTTCATACTTCTGTAAGATCACTTTGAATGCAGAGATACATGGTACTTAATGCATCTATACAGAATGCAATTGACTTTTGGTGCTTTACTGTTTTGTTTTTGCTCATTCACTTTGTGCTTACTTAGAATCTGCCAGGCTCTATATACTTCTCATTACTTTCTTAGCACAAAACTGCATTAAGTGTTACATTATTTCAGTGGAATGGCCATTATTTTTAATGTGACAGAATATTAGTGTGAGTACTATCATGGAGTGGTTTAAAACAGAAGGGTATTCATACATTGTGCCTTGTGCCTGCTTTTTGCTCCAAATATCTTTTAGTCCCTCTCACCTTCTCTTTCTCTATAGCACTGTCAATATTTATCAATTCTTTTTGAATATTAATATTTAATCTACTTCTGCCATTGTTTTGGGCAATGTATTTGAGATCACACAACTCACTGGGTCCAAAAACAGATTCTGTATGCGGCCTCTGTCTTCTCTAGTTACGGAATATTCTGCCTGGAAGCAGTCTCTCTTTATTTGCGCCAATAAAATGTGTTAACTTTCCCTTAAGAGAATAGCTGTAGCTTCTCTACATTCTCAATAATTGAAAGGTTTCATTCTTTTTAGAGGAAGTTTCTTCTTCACCATCTCCAAGGCCTTGATAACCTTTCTAAAAGCAAGTGCCTGAAATTGAATAAAATACTTGAGATGAGTGTCATAAATGTTCAATCTAGCTTCTCTTCCTTTGTATTCTATTCCTCTCCTAATAAAGACAAGAGTCCCAATTGTTTTCTTCACAACCTTTTCAAATTGTCTATCCACCTTCACAGATTGTTTTACATACACCCCTAGGTCCCTCTATGTCTCTCCTGCAGCTCATTAAAACTGTATAATTTGTCATTCTTACCCTCTTCTACATTAAATTTTATCTGACATCTCTCTACTCATTCTACCAATCTATCTATGTCCTGCTGGGGTCTGGTACTGTCACCCTCATTGTTCAACTCATTCATCTGAAAACTCATGCTCTGTGTTACTACATTGAGTATATTAATACATGTATTAAAAAGAGCAGTGTTCCTAATACCAGCTACTTCCTATCTCTGAGCCAATTTTGTATGCTTTCTGCCCTGGGCTTCAACTAACAAATCTATTCTGACTATATCAGTTCATATCTTTAGAACTTCAAGTTAATTTATCCTGGATTATCATTTCTAAACATTACCCCACGACTGTGCTCTACTATTGAGTTTATCTTTCCAACCTTTTACAAACTGAATATAACATTTGAAAATGTCTAGTCTCTCGGTATCATTCCTCCTCGCCGCAAAGAAAATTGGAAATGTATCAGTAGAATCTAGGTAAGGGCAGCATGGTGGCTCAGTGGTTAGCATTACTGTCTCACATCACTAAGGATGCAAGTTTGATTCCACCCTTGGGTGACTGTCTTTGTGTCTTTACACATTCTCCCATGTCTGTGTGGGTTTCCTCTGGGCTCTAGTTTCCTCCCACAGTCCAAAGAGGTGCAGGTGAGATGGATTGGTCACGTTAAATTGTGCACTGTGTTCAGCATGTACAGGCTAGGTGGATTAGCCATGGGAAACACAGGGTTTCAGAGATGTGGGTGGGATGCGCTTCAGAGATTCATACAGTCATAGAGGTGTACAGCATGGAAACAGACCCTTCGGTCCAACCTGCCCATGCTGACCAGATATCCCAACGCAATCTAGTCCCACCTGCCAGCACCTGGCCCATATCCCTCCAAACCCTACCTATTCATATACACCTCCAAATGCCTCTTAAATGTTGTAATTGTACCAGCCTCCATCACTTCCTCTGGCAGCTCATTCCATCCACGTACCACCCTCTCTGCGTGGAAAAGTTGCCCCTTAGGTCTCTTTTATATCTTTCCCCTCTCACCCTAAACCTATGCCCTCTGGTTCTGGACTCCCCGACCCCAGGGAAAAGATTTTGTCTATTTATCCTATCCATGCCCCTCATAATTTTGTAAACCTCTATAAGGTCATCCCTCAGCCTCCGACGCTCCAGGGAAAACAGCCCCAGCCTGTTCAGCCTCTCCCTGTAGCTCAGATCCTCCAACCCTGGCAACATCCTTGTAAATCTTTTCTGAACTCTATCAAGTTTCAAAACATCTTTCCGATAGGAAGGAGATCAGAATTCACACAGTATTCCAACAGTGGCCTAACCAATGTCCTGTAAGCCGCAATATGACCTCCCAGCTCCTGTACTCAATACTCTGACCAATAAAGGAAAGCATACCAAACACCTTCTTCACTAGTAGAAAGTGAGGACTGCAGATGCTGGAGATCAGAGCTGAAAATATGTTGCTGGAAAAGCGCAGCAGGTCAGGCAGCATCCAAGGAACAGGAGAATCGACGTTTCGGGCATAAGCCCTTCCTCAGGAATGCGGAAAGTGTATTCAGCAGGCTAAAATAAAAGGTAGGGAGGAAGGACTTGGGGGAGGGGCATTGGAAATGCGATAGGTCCGAGTTCATCCCTTGTGGTTGGAGGGTTCCTAGGCGGAAGATGAGGCGTTCTTCCTCCAACCGTCGTTTTGTTGTGGTCTGGCGATGGAGGAGTCCAACGACCTGCATATCCTTGGTGGAGTGGGAGGGGGGATTGAAATGTTGGGCTACAGGGTGGTTGGGTTGGTTGGTCCGGGTGTCCCAGAGGTGTTCTCTGAAACGCTCCGCAAGTAGGCGGCCTGTCTCCCCAATATAGAGGAGGCCATATCGGGTGCAGCAGATGCAATAAATGAAGCGTGTGGAGGTGCAGGTGAATTTGTGGTGGATATGGAAGTTTCCTTTGGGGCCTTGGAGGGAGGTAAGGGGGGAGGTGTGGGCGCAAGTCTTGCACCTCCTGCGGTTGCAGGGGGAAGGTGCCCGGAGTGGAGGTCGAGTTGGTGGGGGGTGTGGACCTGACGAGGGAGTCACGGAGGGAGTGGTCTTTTCGGAACGCTGATAGGGGAGGGGAGGGAAATATGTCCCTGGTGGTGGGATCCGTTTGGAGGTGGCGGAAATGACGGCTGATAATACGTTGTATATGAAGGTTGGTGGGGTGGTAGGTGAGGACCAGTGGGGTTCTGTCCTGGACTCCACTTTCAGTGTGGACTCAAGGGGTTAAATGGCCTGTTTGCACACTGTAGGGATTTTATGATGAAAATCTCTGATTTCCACTCCCAGTATTCAACTCTGTATTATCAAGAAGAATATTTCTATTTCATTCCCAAATTGACTCATTGTTCTTAAAGGAATGCCATTATTCTTCCCGCAATATTTTTAGTAAATTGTTACTGGTCACTGTCTTGTGATATTCCACATGGTAACTTGAGACCAACTCCGAAGCAGGATTAGTGGGTGGAGAATAATTGTGTAAGACTTTATTCAGTTAATGCGTTATGTCATGCATTCTTATTTTTTGTAATGCTTACTTTACATAATTGTTGATAGTGGAACAGTAATGCTTACAGCAATTTAGGAAGCAGACAAATTTGGTTGAAATGTCTTTGTAGTGCAGACTAGAGTTAGGAAGCCTCATTGGGAGCACTACAATGCTCCTTCTCGTGGGAGCGTGTGACTAGCATGACCATTTTACATTAGCAGTTTTGTATTGTAGTTGTAGCAATGTACATTTATAATAGAAAATGCAGACATTAAAATGGAATATAAAACCTACAACAACTGATTTTAAGAGTGGAGATACATTGCCTGTAATATTTACAGGGGAAACCTTTACAAGAATATAGGAGAAGCACATGGAAGTAGGCATAAAAGAGATAATCAGTGCTTGGGAGCCTCCTGCGAAGCGCTTCTTTGATGTTTCCTCCGGTGTTTATAGTGGTCTGTCCCTGCCGCTTCCGGTTGTCAGTTTCAGCTGTCCGCTGTAGTGGTTGGTATATTGGGTCCAGGTCGATGTGTTTGTTGATGGAGTTTGTGGATGAATGCATGCCTCTAGGAATTCCCTGGCTGTTCTCTGTCTGGCTTGCCCTATGATAGTAGTGTTGTCCCAGTCGAGGAAACATCAAAGAAGCGCTTCGCAGGAGGCTCCCAAGCACTGATGATGTCACCTAGCCACGGGACGAAACGTTTGCAACAAAAACTTGCAGCTCGGCGAACAGAACCACAACAACGAGCAACCGAGCTACAAATCTTCGCATAAAAGAGATAACCCAGACATGATGGGCCAAATGGCTTTCTTCTATGCTAGATCCATTCTATGGATGTAATGCTGTAGACAAAGTCTAGTTATGAACAAGCAGAGATGAGATCACAAAAGTTTGTTGTTTGATATATCACTGTGATCCAAAATCAATATGAACCTCTGTGACTTGGTCATATTTCAGAAATTCCTCAAATTCAGAACTGTGAAAATGTGGTCAATTCTCATATCTGTTATTGGGTAAATTTACAAAGGTCCACAAATAGGCCTGTCAGGTTTGTGTGAGCAAAATCATGTGTGTTGAGTCAAAGAGTCATACAGTATGGAAACAGATCCTTCGGTCCAACCAGTCCATGCTGACAATAATCCCAAACTAAACTAGTCCCACCTGCCAGCACTTGGCTCTTATCCTTTGAAACATTCCCTATTCATGGGTTTATACAAATCCCTTTTAAACTTTGTAACTGTACCCCCATCCACTGGAAGTTCATTCCACACACTAACCACTCTTTGCAAAAAAGTCCTCCTCCTCATACCTTTTTAAAATCTTTCTCCTCTCACCTTAGTCTTGAAATTCCCTACTCTTGTGATAATATATCAGTCATTCATCTTATCTACACCTCCCATGATTCTACAAACCTCTATTAGGTTCCCCCTCAGCGTCCCACGGTCCTAACCAATTACACGAATAGTTAAGCCCAGACTTTAATTCAGGGGATGTGAATTAACTCCACAGAGGCTGATATTCTGTCACCAAGTCACTCTTCATTTACATGTGCATAGCATTTCACAATGGTGTGCCTTCCTCAGAGCCAGCTCTCAGAGTGAACAGAAATTCTGACACTCCTGTTTATATCTGTCAGCCAGGGCTCCCTAATTGTATTAGATTAACAGCCCCAATCAGGGAACTCATATTCTATGACGATCACCTGACTGACCTTGTTACAATCACTTCAATATGAAATTAGCATGAGATGGTGAAGTTTAGTACTCAGTGGCATCTTTTGTGAGATTTCCATACTTTAACCCTCATAACTGAGACATTTTCATTGAGAAAAAAACAAAACCTACTGAAAAAGCTCAGCAGGTCTGGCAGCATCTGTTTAGAGTCAGAGTCATAGTCATAGTCATAGAGATGTATAGCAAGGAAACAGATCTTTTGGTCCAACTCGTCCATGCTGACCAGATATCCTAAACCAATCTACTCCCATTTGTCAGCACTTGGCCCATATCCCTCTAAACCCTTATTCATGTACCTATCCAGATGCCTTTTAAATGTTGTACCTGTACCAGCCTCCACCACTTCATCTATCATTTTGGGTTGAATGACCTTTCTTCAGAATTGTCGCTCAGCCTGAAATGTTAACTCTAATTTCTCTCCATAAATGCTGCCAGACCTGCTGAGCTTTTCCAGTAACTTCTGTCTTTGTTTCTGATTTACAGTATCCACGGTTCTTTCCAGTTTTATTGAGAGCTGCAAAAGTCAGGATGGTACACAATGGAATGATGTCATTAACTTAGTAATCCAGTATCCCAAGCTGATACTCTTTAGACATGAGTTCAAATCCCATTATTGCAGGTGGTGGAATCGTGTGCAATTCTGGTCTCCTTCCTATTGGAAAGATGTTGTGAAACTTAAAATGGTTCAGAAAAGATTGACAAGGATGTTGCCAGGGTTGGAGGATTTGAGCCACAGGAGAGGCTGAACAGGCTGGGGCTGTTTTCCCTGGAGCATCAGAGGCTGAGGGGTGACCTTGTAGAGGTTTACAAAATTACCAGGGGCAAGGATAGGGTAAATAGGCAAAGTCTTTTCCCTGGGGTTGGGGAGTCCAGAACTAGAGGGCATAGGTTTAGGGTGAGAGGGGAAAGATATAAAAGAGACCTAAGGGGCAACTTTGTCACGCAGAGGGTGACACATGTATGGAATGAGCTGCCAGAGGAAGTGGTGGAGGCTGGTACAATTTCAACATTTAAAAGGCATTTGAATGGGTATATGACTAGGAAGGGTTTGGAGGGATATGGGCCGTGTGTTGGCAGGTGGGACCAGATAGGGTTGGGATATCTGGTCAGCACGGACGGGTTGGACCGAAGGGTCTGTTTCCATACTGTACATCTCTCTGACTCTATGACTGTAATAAAACCTGGTTAATGAATGTCCATTAGAGAAGTACATCTGTTATCCTTACCCGATCTTGCTAACATATGACTCCAAAGTTATGGCAATGTAATTAACTCCTAAATACCACACGACTCTGAAATGGACTTGTGATTCAAAGGTATTTAGAGACGGACAACAAATTCTGGCCTTGCCAGCAGCACCCACATCCCATGAAAGAATAAATTTTAAAATTGTGTCAATTTGGTAGCCATATCATTGTTTGACATGCCAATAGTGTCACTTTTCCAAAGAATCAGGAATAACTGTAGGAGACAGCACTTCACTTTCTCAGAGTGTTTAGATACCTCAAGGTGCAAGGTGGAACCTAAGTGATATCTGGACCTTGTATTAATACCATGGCACTGATGCACAACTAGTGATGGTGTTCTATTAATGTGTAGGTCATATGTGACCATCAAAATGACATGATGGAGAAAATTGATTTGAATTGAATTGAAATGAATTTATTGTCACGTGTACTGAGGCACAGTGAAAAGCTTAGTCTTTCAAGCAATACAGGCAGATCACAGAGTTAAGTAGCATAGATAAGTAAATAATTGGTAAACAGCGGCAAAAACTGAAACACAGGTACCTGCGAATGTTAAGAGTTTGAGTCCATTCAGTATTCTAACAGCAGGAGGGTAGAAACTGTTTCAAAACTGGCTGATGCATGTGTTCAGGCTACTGTACCTTCTCCCTGATGGTAGAGGTTGTAGAAAAACATTGCCACGGTGGGATGGATCTTTGAGAATGCTGACGGCCTTTCCTTGACAGCGGCCTGGTAGATGGATTCCATGGATGGAAGGTTGACCTTTGTGATTGTCCGGGCCGAGTTCACCACTCTTTGCAACCATTTCTGATCTTGAATGTTATGGTTGCCATACCAGGTAGTGATACAACCATACAGAATGCTCTCGATGGCACATGTATAAAAGTTGGCAAGGGTATTTGGAAGTAGTCTAAAGGATGGTACACCAGTGTACTGCCTCACCATTGTTTCAAGGTAATTCTTCCATAAATCCAGATGCTTGCAGATCAGGGACACCTTTCCTGTCTCTGATTGCTAACCTCAGCACTGAAAGTCAGGGAACAACTGGTGGAAGGAAATACAATGAATCACATGTCTCTACTACCAGCCAAATAAGCCACATATTGATAGGTTAAACAACCAATTATCTACCTCGATAAGTTCAAAGGATTTTGAAGTGAAGTATTAAAAATGCTGAAACTTTGTTGCTGCATGCTATAGTTTTTCTGCAGCTTTCCTCTCTAGAAGGTAAACTCAGTGCTCAAAGAATTTCAATGACTTAAGCCAAACAGCATGCCTGGTCACAGCATTACTGCATCTCTCCCCACCAAATGTATGCATCTGTATGCCCCTCACAAGATGTACTTCCATTGATGATGAGGCTTCAGTCACAAATCAATTCTCTTTCTCATTCCAATCACACACTCACCGATGGCTGCTGCCCCTCACAACAGGTACCAACAACTTTCAGCTTTTACCTTGTGACAGCTGCTGATCAATTTGATCCTCTAAAAACTGCTTTCTCGTTTCACAATAGCTCCACCCTCTGGCACATGACAACCTCCCAGCATGCTCGCCACTTGGTGCTTCTCCCTGTCAGCAAGTATTTGACATGAAGCTGACCCACAGGTCGACAAGTTTTTCCAACAGCCTCTCATTAACTGTTTCACTCTGTTTTCCTCAGGACAAGCTTATGGGAAATAACCAAGAAATGATCTGATTTGGGAGTGCTGGCAGCTGGATGAAGAAAGGCTGCTGCTATCTAGGATTCCCTCTTCTCTCTTCACCGATGATGGAGGATGTCATAGGGTACCGTCAGGAAGAGGAAGAGCAGGACGTGCCACTGAGGACAAGGCTGGCGTTGTGCCAGGCAAAAGTTGTCTGCCTTAGATGTGTACGCTCTCTCTTTTCTCCAGTAATTACTCAGCCAGGTAGGATGGCAATGTCTGCAGCATTGTAACTGTGGGGCATGGGTTAAGTACTGGAAGAGCTTCAACAGCCTGACCCAGACAGCAAGCAAGGCCTTGCTATGTGTCATTTACTCGCATTCCCACTAACACCAGCAACCTCTCTCCTCAGCAGTATCCTAGAAAACTCCCACCCCATCCCATACCCATATTTCAGTAGAAAACTGTGGCACTGGAAAAGCACAGCAGGTCAGGCAGCATCCAAGGAGCTGGAGAGTCGATGTTTCAAGCACAAGCCCTTCATCAGGAATGTGATGGACTAATGCCCGAAACATTGACTCTCCTGCTCCTCGGATGCTGCCTGACCTGCTGTGCTTTTCCAGCGCCACACTTTTCAACACTGATCTCCAGCAACAGCAGTCCTAACTTCCTCATAACCCATATGATTCCATTAATTAGAGTCATAGAAACAGACCCTTTGGCCCAACTCATCCATACTGACCAAATATTCTAAATTAATCTAGTCCTATTTTCCAGCATTTGACCCATCTAAGGGAATATAGCACTACTTTACTTTCTCATTGCAACTCTAAATACCCCCATTACTGCTGCCCTCCTTAGCAGCCACTAACAGCTGTTGCAATACAGTGTGGTCAATTGCATGTTACTGTCTGTCCTTCCAATGCCATGGTCATGCTTGTCCAGCTCCAGGAAAAAGTGAGGACTGCAGATGCTGGAGATCAGAGCTGAAAATGTGTTGCTGGAAAAGCGCAGCACGTCAGGCAGCATCCGAGGAGCAGGAGCTTCGATGTTTTGGGCATGAGCCCTTCTTCAGGGCTCCAGTTAATCATAAACACAAAGTCACTGAGAACACAGGCTCAATAGAAAGGACATTCCAAAAGATAGCTTTTCGTTTCATAAGGAAGAAGGGTTAATTGTCACCACATAATAAGCTCCTCCCATCAAGATATAAAGAACTGTTGATGGAAGGGAATGGGGGGGGGTTTCTAAGAGCTGACTACCAGTTTCTAGTGTGGATTTCTGTGCATACCAGAATATTTCAGTAAAAATAATGCCAATTTACACTGAAATTGAGTCTGAAGTCTCAAAGGAAACCATAATGTATCTCAGTTATACTATAACGAGCTATTAAGAAAACAGTAATAATCTCATTCTGTTTAATTAAAATAAAACATAGGACACAGAACAGTACAGCGCAGGAATGTGCCCTTTGGCCCGTGATGTTGTGCCGAACACCAAATTAAACTAATCCCTTCTGCCTGCCCTTGGTCCATATCCCTCCATTTCTCACATATTCATGTGTTTATCTAAAATTCCTTTAAATGCCCCTATCATATCTGTCTCCACCACCATCCCTGGCAGCATATCCCAGACTCCTGCCACTCTCTGTGTAAAAAACTTTCCCCTCTCCTTACCTTAAATGCACACCCTCTAGTTTTAGACATTTAACTCTGCGAAAAAGATTCTGACTGTCGAACATATAGAACATAAAACGTAGAACAGAGAACAATACAGCACAAAACAGGCCCTTCAGCCCTCGATGTTGCGCCGACCTGTGAACTATTCTCAGTTCGTCCCCCTACATTATCCCAAAATCATCCATGTGCTTATCTAAGGATTGTTTAAATCTCCTTAATGTGGTTGAGTTGACTACATTAGCAAGTAGGGCATTCCACGCCCTTACCACTCTCTGCGTAAAGAACCTGCCTTTGACATCTGTCTTAAATCTATCACTCCTCAATTTGTAGTTATGCCTCCTCGTACACGCTGATGTAATCATCCTAGGAAAAAGACTTTCACTGTCTACCCTATCTAATCCTCTGATCATCTTGTATGTCTCTATCAAATCCCCTCTAAGCCTTCTTCTTGTCAATGAGAATAGGTTTAAGTCTCTCAGGCTTTCCTCATAAGACCTTCCCTCCAGACCAGACAATATCCTGGTAAATCTCCTCTGCACCTTTTCGAATGCTTCCACATCCTTCCCAAAATATGAGGACCAGAACTGTACACAATATTCCAAGTGTGGCCGCACCAGTGTTTTGTATAGTTGCAGTATGATATTGCGGCTCTGGAACTCAATCCCACTACAAACCTAACACACCGTATGCCTGCTTAACTGCACTATCCACCTGGGTGGCAACTTTCAGGGATCTATGTACATGAACTTCAAGATCCCTCTACACATCCACACTACCAAGAATCTTTCCATCGACCCAGTACTCTACCTTCCTGCTATTCTTCCCAAAGTGCATCACCTCATATTTAGTTGCATTGAACTCCATTTGCCAACTCTCAGCCCAATTCTGCAGTTTATCCAAGTCTATACATGAATGCACGAAGCATTAGACATAAGATGGATGAGCTTGAGGCTCTTTTGGAAATTGGCAGATACAATATTGTGGGGATAACTGAGACGTGGCTTCAAGTGGACAGGGCCTGGGAAATTAATATTCAAGGATACACGTGCTATCGTAAGGACAGACTGACGGGCAGAGGGGGTGGGGTGGCCTTGTTGGTAAGGGACGATATTCAGTCCCTTGCACGGGGGGACCTAGAGCCAGGAGATGTAGAGTCAGTGTGGATAGAGCTGAGAAAT
>NC_057720.1:25583006-25685943 GCF_004010195.1 Chiloscyllium plagiosum | reverse complement strand
TACACTGAAAGACTGAAGCGACTGGGCTTGTATACCCTTGAGTTTCGAAGATTGAGAGGGGATCTGATTGAGACGTATAAGATTATGAAATAATTGGACACTCTGGCAGTAGGAAACATATTACCACTGATGGGTGAGTGCCGAACCAGAGGACACAGCTTAAAAATATGGGGTAGACCATTTAGAACAGAGCTCAGGAGAAACTTCTTGACCCAGAGAGTGGTGGCTGTGTGGAATGCTCTGTCCCAGAGGGCAGTGGAGGCCCTCTCTCTGGATTCATTTAAGAAAGAGTTGGATAGAGCTCTCAAAGATAGTGGAATGAAGGGTTATGGAGATAAGGCAGGAACAGGATACTGATTAGGAATGATCAGCCATGATTATATTGAATGGTGGTGCAGGCGCGAAGGGCTGACTGGCCTACTCCTGCACCTATTTTCTATTGTCTATTGTCTATTGTCCCCCTGCAACCTGTAACATTCTTCCACACTGTCCACTACTCCACCGACCTTAGTGTCATCTGCAAATTTACTAATCCATCCACCTATGCCTGCATTTAAGTCATTTATAAAAATGACAAACAGCAGTAATCCCAAAACAGACCCTTGTGGCACACCACTAGTAATCGGACTCCAGGCTGAATATTTTCCATCAACCACCACTCGCTGCCTTCTTTCAGAAAGCCAGTTTCTAATCCAAACTGCTAAATCACCCTCAATTCCATGCCTCTGCATTTTCTCCAACAGTCTACCATGTGGAACCTTATCAAAAGCTTTACTGATGTCCATGTATACCACATCAACTGTCCTATCCTCATCTACATGCTTGGTCACCTTCTCAAAAAACTCAATGAGGTTTGTGAAACACGATCTGCCCTTGACGAAACCATGTTGACTATCTGAAATCAAATTGTTGCTTGCTAGATGATTATAAATCTTATCTCTTATAATTCTTTCCAAAACCTTTCCTACAACAGAAGTAAGGCTCACTGGTCTATAATTACCTGGGTCATCTCTACTCCCCTTCTTAAAGAAGGGCACATTTGCAATCCTCCAGTCCTCTGGTACCAAACCTGAAGATTCAAATATCAAAGCCAAAGGCTCTGCTATCTCGTCCCTAGTTTCCCAGAGAATCCTTGGATAAATCCCATCTGGCCCAGGGGACTTATCTACTTTCACTCCTTCTAGAACTGATAACACCTGTTTGTAACTAACCTCGATCCTTTCTAGTCTAATATCTCATCCCTCATTCTTCTCCTCAACAATGTTCTCCTTTTCCTGAGTGAAAACTGATGAGAACTGTTCTTTTAGCACCTCTCTGATCTCCACAGGGTCCACACTCAATTTCCTATTTCTGTCTTTGATTGGCCCTATTCCTGCCCTAATCATCCTTTTATCTATCACATACCTGTAGAAAGCTTTAGGGTTCTCCTTTATTCTATTTGCTAAAGACTGCTCATGTCCTCTCTTTGCTCTTCTTAGCTCTCTCTTTAAATCCATCACCTCATCTGAACCATCTTACCTCATCAGCACATAAGCCTCCTTCTTCTTCGTAACAAGAGATGCAATTTCTAATGTTAACCATGGTTCTTTTACCTTATCACTTTCTCCCCGCCTGACAGGGACATACCTATCAAGGACACGCAATGTCTGTTCCTTAAACCAGCTCCACATTTCCATTGTCTGCATCCCCTGCATTTTGCTACCCTATTCTATGCATGCTAATTCTTGCCTAATTGCATTATAATTGCCCTTGCCCCATCAATAACTCTTGACCTGTGGCATATGCCTATACCTTTCCATCGCTAAACTAAACGTAACTGAATTATGGTCACTCTCTCCAAAGTGCTCACCTACAACTAAATCAAACAACTGGCCTGGTTCATTACCAAACACCAGATCCAGTGTGTCCTCCCCTCTTGTCGGCCCTTCGACATACTGTGTCAGGAAACCTTCCTGTACACATTGGACAAAAACTGATCCATAAGACGTACTGGAGTTATAGCATTTCCAGTCAATGTTAGGGAAGTTAAAGACCCCCATAATGACCATCCTGTTCCTTTCACTCCTACCCAGAATAATTTTGCTAATCCTCTCTTCCACCTCCCTGGAACTCTGTGGAGCCTATAAAAAACTCCAAGCAGTATGGCCTCTCCTCTCCTGTTTCTAACCTCAGTCCACACTACCTCAATAGACAAGTCCTCATCAAAAGTTCTCTTAGCCACCATTATACTATCCTTGACTAACAAGGCCACACCTCCCCCTCTTTTACCGCCTTGCCTGTTCTTAATGAAAGATCTAAACCCTGGAACCTGCAACATCCATTCCTCACCCTGCTCTATCCTTGTCTCCGAAATAGCCACAACATCGAAGTCCCAGGTACCTATCCATGCTGCAAGCTCACCTACCTTATTTCAGATAATTCTGGCGTTGAAGTAAGCACACTTCAAACCACTTCGCTGTCTGCCATCACATTCCTGTGACCCTGAAATCCTGCTCCTGTCATTCCTATTCTCATCCTCCTGTGCACTGTAATTACACCTATGGTTCCCATCCCCCTGCTGAGCTAGTTTAAACCCACCCGAATAGCACAAGCAAATTTCCCACCCAGGATATTATTATCCCTCTGGTTCAAGTGAAGACCGTCCTGTTTATAAAGATCCCACCTTCCCCAGAATAAGCCCCAATTATCCAAGAACCTGAAACCCTCCCTCCTGCACCATCCTCGCAGCCACATGTTCAGCTGATATCCCTCCCTATTTCTTGCCTTGTTATCACGTGGCACAGGTAACAAACTAGAGATACCAACTCTGTTTGTTCTAGCTCTCAGCTATCACCCTAGCTCCCTGAAATCCTGTCTTACATCACTATCCCTCCTTCTACCTATGTCATTGTTACCTGCATGGACAACGACTTGAGGCTGGTCACCCTCTCCCTTCAGAACCCCAAAGATACGATCCGAGACATCATGGACCCTGGCACCTGGGAGGCAACACACCAACTGTGAGTCTCGTTCGCTCCCAACAACTTTGCATCTCATAATTTTATAGATTTCTATCAAGTCTCCCCTCATCCTCCACTACTTGAGAGAAAGTTTTTCTAGCCTCTCCTTATAGCTCTAATCCAGGCAGCATTCTGGTAAATCTCTTTTGCACCCTTTCCAAAGCCACCAGAACCTTCCTGTAATGTGGCGCCCAGGACTGAATGCAATATTCTAAATGTGGCTTTACCAAAGTCATTAAAAAAAAAGCTCTGAGAGCCAAAGCAGCCAATGAATGCAATCATTGCAGCCTGTAAAAACTGACAGAAGCGATAAACAGTGAAAAATATTTAAAAATCTGTTGAAGATCAAGCAATGTCATACCAAATCCATCGGCAGGGAAATCCAAATTTCATCCTGCTAGACATCCATCAATATTGGATACTGCATATGAGTTACACCCGCTGGAAGAAAGTTGAAAAATGTTACATTTGAAAAGAAAGGTCTGGGCTGAGAAGCTAATAGAAATTTTAAACCACAATATGAAACAAACAAGCAGGGACCCGGGTTCAAATCCAACCTCGGCCGACTGTCAGTGTGGTGTTTGTACATTCTCCTCCAGGTGCTCTGGCTTTCTCCCACAATCCAAACATGTGCAGGTTAGGTGAATTGGCCATGCTAAATTGCCCATAGTTTTCAGGAGTGTGTAGGTTAGGTGCATTAGTCAGGTGGAAATTTAGGTGAATGGGTCTGGGTGGTTTACTTTTCGAAGGGTTGGTGTGGACCTTTTGGGCTGATGGCATGTTTCACACTGTATGGATTCTGTAGAAATTCTACAGAAAACCCATTGTTAAAATCCATGTAAAAAGAGATACTCATTAACTCAGATACTCATTACAGTGCGATGTTACCATTGAGGATGGGAAAACCTGAAGACAGAAGAAGACCTTATTATAAAGCAGCGTTTCAAGGCAAAAACAAATTTTTTTGCTCAACCCAAGAATATTTCTCTAAGAAGTGTTAACATTTTTATCAATGTAACACAGTGCAAAAAGCTTAGAGACGAAGCAGAAAGCGTGTAATTCATCTAAGGCAAGAAAAGCCATGAAAATCACTGAGTCGAAGAGAAAAATGTGCAGAACCACTATCTGTTCTCCACCTTGGGAGAAAATACTCAACACAGTACTTTTTTTTTTATTTTCAAGCATTTAAAAACTTTAAGACAGCATTTAGAACAAAACAGGTGAGGGTAATTCTGAAACATTTGGAATGATTTGAACTTTAATTTAGATATTGTAGAAAATATCTTAAAAGGAAAATACAAGGAAAGTTGTTTTGAAATGGTTATATCAACAACGTTTGCAAGAATAAAAGGTAAGACTATATGATGTAGGACTAGAGGTAGGCCATTCAGCCCACTGAGTCTGCCCTACCATTAAATGAGATCATGGCTGGTCTGACAACTCTCAACTGCACTTTTTTTGCCTTTTCACCATAACCCTTAGTTCCCTTACTGATTAAAAAGCTGCCTATCTCAACCATGAATATACTGATGACCCAGCCTCAACAGCCTTCTGCAGTAAAGAGCTCTACAGATTTATTGTGCCCTGAGAGAAGAAATTCCCCTTCATCTCTCTGCAACCTTTTATTTTGAGATTGTGCTGTTTGGTCCAGACTTATCTCACAAGGGGAAACAACCTTTGCACATCTTCCCTGTCATACAGTCATAGAGATGTACAGCATGGAAACAGACCCTTCGGTCCAACCTGTCCATGCTGACCAGATATCCCAACCCAATCTAGTCCCACCTGCCAGCACCCGGCCCATATCCTTCCAAATTCTTCCTATTCATATACCCATTCAAATGCCTTTTAAATGCTGAAATTGTACCAGCCTCCACCACATCCTCTGGCAGCTCATTCCATACATGTACCACCCTCTGCTTGAAAAGAACCCTTTCAAGTTTCACAACATCTTTCCGATAGGAAGTAGACCAGAATTGCACGCAATATTGCAACAGTGGCCTAAGTAATGCCCTGTACAGCCGCAACATGACCTCCCAACTCCTGTACTCAATACTCTGACCAATAAAGGAAAGCATACCAAACTCCTTCTTCACTATCCTATCTACCTGCGACTTCATTTTCAAGGAGCTATGAACCTGCACTCCAAGGTGTCTTTGTTCAGCAACACTCCCCAGGACCTTGCCATTAAGTGTATAAGTCCTGCTAAGATTTGCTTTCCCAAGATGCAGCACCTCACATTTATCCGAATTAAACTCCATCTGCCACGTCTCAGCCCATTGGCTCATCTGATCAAGATCCCATTGTAATCTGAGGTACCCTCTTCGCTGTCCACTACACTCCAATTTTGGTGTCATCTGCAAACTTACTAATTGTACCTCTTATGCTCGCATCCAAATCTTTTATACTTTTTGTGTAAATGACAAAAAGTAGAGGACCCAGCACTGATCTTTGGGGAACTCCACTGGTCACAGGCCTCCAGTCTGAAAAACAACCCTCCACCACCAATCTCTGTCTTCTACCTTTCAGCCAGTTCTGTATCCAAATGGCTAGTTCTCTCTGTATTCCATGAGATCTAACCTTGCTAATCAATCTCCCATGGGGAATCTTGTCGAAAGCCTTACTGAAGTCCATATAGATCACATCTACTGCTCTGCCCTCATCAATCTTCTTTGTTACTTCTTCAAAAAACTCAATCAAGTTTGTGAGACATGTCAAATCCCCGAAAAACCTCCTGTGTTTCAATAAGGCCTCATCTCATTTTTATAAATTGCAATAAATTCAGGCCCAACCTACTCAACATCTCCTCATAAGGTAGCCTCTCCATACCCAGTATTAGCCTAGTGGACCTTCTATGGGCTGCCTCCAGTGCCCATCTTACGTCCACAGTATTCCAGCTGTGGTCTGACAAGTGCCTTGTACAGTTTAGCAAAACCTCCTTACTTTTATATTCCATTTCCTTTGAAATAAAGGTCGACATTCCATTTGCCTTTCTACTTACTTGTTGAACTTATATGTTCGTTATCTGGGATTCAAGCATGAGGACACCAAAATCCCTCTGTTATGCAGCTTTCTGCAGTCTTTCTCCATTTTGATAATATTCAGTGCCTCTATTCTTCCTGATAAATTGTGCAACTTCACAATTTCCCACATTATATTCCATCTGCCCAGGTTTTGCCCATTTGTTTAATCTGTCATTATCCCTCGGCAGACTTTTGTTTCACCCGCACCACTTGTATCCCCAGCTGTTTTTGTCATCACATACTCGGTTGTAGCACATTCGCTTTTCTCCTCCAAGTCATTTATACATATTGTAAATAATTGTGGCCCCAGCACTGATCCCTGTGACACTCCACTAGTTACAGGTTGCTATTCTGAAAATGCCCTCCTTCTCACAACTCTGTGGTTTGCGTTAGTTAGCCAACTCTCTATCCACGTTTATATATTCTTATCTTATTAAGTAGTCTAATGTGTGGTACTTTACCAAAAGCCTTCTGAAAATCCAAATGTATTATATCCATTGCACCTCCTTTATCTATTCGTCTGTTACCTCCGCAAAGATTTCTAGTAAATTTGTCAGGCATGATTTCCCTTGTTTTTGCAACATGATCATATTTTGATATTTCTAAATGCTCTGCTAATACAGTTTTTACAATAAAAATTAAGCTAATTAGTGTACTGTTACCTGTTTTCTGCCTCCTTCCCCTTTATAACAAAGTTAATTAATTGGGAATTTTCCAATCTTCTGGAATTTTTCCACAATCTAAGCACTACCAGTGCATTCATTATCTGTGTAGCATTTTTTTTAATAACCTCTGATGCACCCCGTTGAGTCCAGGATACCTTTGATAATATTGTAAGAACATTTGATGATTACTTTGCATCAATACCAATTGTATAATGGAGAGACCAAGCTTTGGCAGAAGAAGACAGCTTCCTGGAGAATCTATTAATGCAGCTATGAATGTTTACACATTATCAGAATTTTGTGATTTACAACAAAAGCTAATTCAAGACAGAACATTGCCAGAATTTCTGATCCTTTTCTTTCAGGTTTGTTACAATCAAAAATGGCTTTCATGGAACAAATGATCCAGATAGTAGTAGAAGCTGAAATCTAAAAACAGCATAACTGAAAGATGGGGACAGAAAGCCAACCTGTTTCAAAGAGATCATAAGACCACAAGATATAGGAACAGAAGTAGGCCATTCAATACATTTTTCAACCCATTCTCCTGCCTTCTCCCCATAACCTTTGACCCTCTTACTAATCAAGAACCTAGCTGTCTCTGTCTTAAATTCATTCAATGCCTTGGCCTTAGCAGTCTTTTGTGGCAATGAGTTCCACAGATTCACCACATTCTGGTGAAAGAAATTCCTCCTTCGTCTTCCTCATCAGATGTCCTTGGATAAAAAGACACAAAAGCATCATGTGAGAGACTAATACAAAGTGCCTTTAAATCCTTTGATGTCAGAAGACACTGTCCCAGATGAGGAGTTAAAAAGATCATTTAAGAAGAAATAATGTCCAGCTTTGTCGTGCAAACTCAACTTTTGTAAGAAAGTGGAACATTTCCAGAAAAGGCGTAAAAACAATTATTGAACCAGAACATGACTAATCCTTACACACACAGTAAGGTAAACACCATTTAGCAAGAATCTTTTGAAAGAAACCAGCATGCCAAACAGAGCCTCATTAGAAGACATATCATTACGGAATGCCTTTAGAAGATAGCAATCAAACCTTCTGAGGGATAACAGGCAATTTGTTTGAATATTCCAGGCAAGATGGTAGCAGAGTAGTACGTTCCAACCAGAGCTCCTCCACCCCGTCCATTTACTGCTCTTTTCTCCCCTTTTCTCCCCTTTTTTACTCATTTATCCCCCTTTTGGTGTTTTAGGTCCCTTGGTGTGTCCCAGCCTGGTCTCTCAACGGCTCATGGTGTGTCCCAGCCTGGTCTCTCAACGGCTCATGGTGAGTCCCAGCCTGGTCTCTCAACAGCTCATGGTGGGTCCCAGCCTGGTCTCTCAGTGGCTCATGGTGGGTCCCAGCCTCTTCTCTCAATGGCTCATGGTGGGACGGAGCCTGGTCTCTCAGGATATCATGGCAGGTCCAAGTCTGTTCTCTCAGCGGCTCATGGTGGGTCCCAGTCTGTTCTCTCAGCGACTCATGGTGGGTCCCAGTCTGGTCTCTCAGCGGCTCATGGTGGGTCCCAGCCTGGTCTCTCAGAAGCTCATGGTGGGTCCCAGCCTGGTCTCTCAGCCCCTAATGGTGGGTCCCAGCCTGGGTCTCTCAGCGGCTCATGGTGGGTTCCAGCGTGGTCTCTCAGTGGCTCATGGTGGGTCCCAGCCTGGTCTCTCAGCAGCTCACAGCGGGTCACAGCCTGGTGTCTCAGCGGCTCGTGTTGGGTCCCAGCCTGGTCTCTCAGCAGTTCATGGTGGGTCCCAGCCTGGTCTCTCAGCGGGTCCCAGCCTGGTCTCTCAGCGGCTCACAGTGGGTCGCAGCCTGGTCTCTCAGCAGGTCCCAGCCTGGTCTCTTGGCAGCTCATGGTGGTTCCCAGTCTGGTGTCTCAGCGGCTCGTGTTGGGTCCCAGCCTGGTCTCTCAGCAGCTCATGGCGTGTCACAGCCTGGTCTCTCAGCGGCTCGTGTTGGGTCCAAGCCTGGTCTCTCGGCAGCTCATGGTGGGACCCAGCCTGATCTCTCCACAGCTCACAGTGGGACCCGGCCTGCTCTCTCTGCAGCTCAAGGTGGGACCCGGCCTGGTCTCTCAGCAACTCGAGGCAGGTCCTGGCCTGCTCTCTTGGTGGCCCAGGGCAGTGTCTCGGCTCAGCATGCGAGTTGATCCTACCCAGGCATATTCTCAAGTCATCGGGAGAGATTGGACAGGCAACAGTTTCATCAGCAGCAACAATACCTGCAGTGGTGGTGTCAGGAACAGACAGCTGAGGTCTCCCTGGAGAGCAAGATAAGCGGAGGACTCATTAAAGACTGTTGAACTTTTAACTTATTCCTTTAGTGTCCTAGAACAAACTAGAAAAGCCTTTAATGTAAACTATTACCTATTTCTTTATGTTGCTACTATTCTATCAAGTAATGGTTAACCTTTTAGCTATCGCTTCTCTTACTACTTTGTAACTAAGTTTTTTTTGGTACCTAGGTACAAAGTACCTAAAATGGCACCATGTTTGGCAACATTAGATGCTTTTCACTATGCTCCTGTACTTCTGTACTTAAGTACACCTGACAATAAAATCTAAATCTAAATTATCAAACCAACTGGGGGAGTCCATAGCTAGAGGGCATAAGTTTAAGGTGAGTGGGGAAAGATTTAAAAGGGACCTCAGGGGCAACTTTTTCATGCAGAGAGTAGTCCATGTATGGAATAAGCTGCCAGAGGAAGCGGTGGAGGCTAATACAATTATAACATTTAGAAGTTGTCTGGATGGTATATGAATAGGAAAGATTTAGAGAGACATGGGCAAATATGACTAGATTACATTAGGATATCTGGTCGACATGGGCGAGTTGACCGAAGGGTCTCTTTCTGTGCTGTACATCTCTATGACTCTGTGATTCGATGACGAGGGTGAGTATCACTGTATTAACTGGGGGAAAAATAGCCCTTCATTGAAGTGAATGAAATCACAACTCTCAGACAGAGAACTGCAAGAGCAGACAGAATACCTCTCAACATCTAAGGAATGCTAAGGATAAGCTTAAAATACAGCAACCAACACTATGTGGAAAAGGGTGTGTTATCAGAAACCAATACTTCTAATGTCTGAGCAGAAACATGCACATCGGCCTTAAAATTCTACAGTCTAGTGAAGAACTTCAGCAAGCTCGGAATCCAATTGCGAGTGAACAATGTAACTGCTCTCAACAAAAGAAATGATTTGGAGGAGCCGGTGTTGGACTGGGGTGTACAAAATTTGAAAATCACACAATACCAGCCTTTAGTCCAACAGGTTTATTTGAAAGCATTAGCTTTCAGAGCCCTGTTCCTTCAGTAGACTGTTATGAACATCGGAATGTTTGAGTGACAGTAATGCCAACTTATTATTAAATTGGGTTTGATGTCTCATAAGAGGCCAAAGAACAGCGCTTGTTAGAAATCAGAAACTAAGACAGAAATTGCTGGAAAATATCAGAAGATCTGGCAGTATCTGTGGAGAGAAAGCAGAGTTAATATTTCAGGTCCAATGACTCTCCTTCAGAATTGATTGTAGCTAACAAAAGGTTGGTATGTATGCTATATACTTTAGGAGTGTGGGTGGAGGAGTAAGTGATAGGTGGAGATGGAGCCCAGAAGGAGAGAACACTTGGACAGACAAAGGAATAGGTAAAGATCAGCCTGGAGGCATGATAGTTGCAGTGGGAACTATTAGTCAGTGACAATGGGATGGTTGTGGTAGCAGTCCGTGTGATGACATGGCCTTGGTGTGTGAGGGGTGAGATAGGGACTTGGGAGAAGGTGCTCAGATCCTAAAATTAATGAACTCGATAGTGAGTCCTGAAATCTGCAGGGTCCCTAAGCAGAAAATGTGGTGTTGTTCTTCCTGTTCGCGCTGGAGCACTGCAACAAGCCTGAGACAGAGGGGTTGGCCAGGGAACTAGGTGTTGTGTTGAAATGGCAGGCAACTGGAAGCTCAGGGTCAGTTTTGCAGACAGAATACAGGTGTTTTGCGAGGCAGTCACCCAGTCTGCATTTTGTTTCCTCAATATACGGGGGATGACATTATGAGCAGTGAATACAGTAGACTAGATTGAGTGCAGTGCATGTATATCACTGCTTCACATGAAAAGTGTGTTTGAGGCTTTGGATAGTGATAGTAGGCCTTAATTTACCCTAATCCCCAGACACCAAGACTTGACATCACATGGGCTGCTATTACTAACACGTTAAAGTGAGGACTGCAGGAGGTAGAGTTCAGAATCAAAAAGCGTGGTGCTAGAAAAGCACAGCCAGTCAGGCAGCATCTAAGGAGCAGGAGAGTTGATTGTTTTGAGTATAATCTCTTCATATTACAAACAAGCCATCGCCAGCCATTCACGGTCCCCATTCGCAGATATTAATTTTCCCAGACGGAACGTTACCCTGTCTTTGTCTGTACAACTGTTGTTGTCTCTCTCTCTGAGCTGCAGCTCCAACTATCTCTCCAGCTCTTTCTCCCTATCCCTAATCCAGCTTCAGCATATACCAACCTTTCCCTAGCTACAATCATTTTAACAGCAGGGTCACTGGACCTGAAACATAAACAGAAATTGCTGGAAAAGCTCAGTGGGTGTGTCAGCATCTGTGTAGAGAAATCAGCATTTTCGTTTCAGGTCCAGCATCCACAGTTAGTCAGTTTTTATTCACTGGACCTGAAATGTTATCTCTGATTTCTCTCCACTGATGCTGCCTGACCTGCTGAGTTTTTCAAGCATTTTCTATTTTTATGTCTATGATAACTTTTCCACTCAATCCAACAACAGTATGTGGCTGGATGCAACTTAAAGGAAGTGTGACATCATCAATGAATTCTCAACCCATTAAGAAAATGGCCTTGGCAGGTCAGATTCCAGTCAAGAGTATAGTGCTGGAAAAGCACAGCAGGTCAGGCACCATCCAAGGAGAAGGGGAATTGACATTTCAGGCATAAGCACTTCATCAGGAATGAGACAGGTCAGAGTCCAGCCAGTTCATACAATAGACTTTCATTAACACAAGAAATTATTTCAGTCAGGGGGTAATGTAATGATAAGGACTACTTTCCCATCCCTTGATATTACACCAGATTTTAACCAAGGAGTTGGCAGCAATTACCACATATGACCCACCGCCACCCTACTAATGTAACAGTTATAGAATATTCAACCAAACATAGCGGAGTATTTCCAGTAGGATAACGGTCCTGAAAAGCTGAAAAGTGTCACATACTTCAGGGAAAGGAAATTAAAAATAAATGAAGCCAAGTTCAGGAATGTTCTTGGAATCAGTTCTCTCCCTCGCTCCATCCATAAATGAAGCATTAATTTTAAGGGTCATATTTTGGTTGATTTGTTGCTGCAGCACTTGCAGGGTGAATGGACTGGAATGGGGAAAGTGTCATGAGTTTAAATATAGCAGCAGCCAGCTAAAGATTGCACATCCCCAGTGACTAACGCTGGAGAGAATGCTATGGGTGGTACAGCTGCCATGTACTGAATAGAAAAGGGAAAGAACGTAATTAAGCAATAAACTGAAGCACCTTAGGAGGGCAAATGAGAAAAAAATTCTCCCAGGCAACCAAACAAACCATTTTTAACTTTGAAATGCCTTTAATCATTCATGTGTTTGCACACTTGCTTCTCTCTGCATGTAATATTAGAGGTCAGTATGTATGTTCTGGCAATGTGCATCTGAATATCTGTAAGTTTAAGGTTACACTTACATATTTCCTCCTGTGCATCTGTACACATCTGTATATGCATCTGTCTCTGTGTGTTGCCTGCGAAATGTGTGTATACCTTTCTGTTTATGCCTTTCTAATTTTAGATTCAGGGATGTAGAACCAAAGGATATAGAGATAGGAGTTTTATTACACAATGCAGTATTATGTTGTGTAGGCACGGGGTTTTGAGATTGTGTTTAAATTACATCAATGCTCATAAATGTATTCAATAAATGGTTGATGGAGAGGGAAGAAAAAGAACATATAAACATGGAGCGGGATAGGCTATCCAATCCCTCGGGCCCGCTCCACCATTCAATAATAGACATTCACCCTTGTTCACCAAGAAGCGACGTCTGTATTAAAAATATTCAAAACTTCTGCTTTCACGACCTTCTCAGGAAGAGATCAAAGTCTGGGTAAAAGGCATCGGAATGTACTATCAGCCATGTTCATATTAATGAGCAGAGCAGGTTCAATGGGCTGATTGGCCCACACCCAGTTCAATGTTCCTATCCCTTTCACACACACACCTATTGCTTACGTTCAACATTTATCTTATCATTTATCACCAAGTGAGAAGGTCACTGGAAAAACAACAGGCAAAAGTGAACATGGAAACGTTGTATGCCAAAGATCCTCAGACAGCACCTTCCAAACCCACAACTACTTCCATCTAGAAGGACAAGGGCAGCAAATCCATGCGAACACCACCGCTTGCAAGTTGCCCTCCAAGCCACTCACCATCCTGACTTGGAAGTATAGTGCCGTTCCTTCACTGTCGCTGGGTGCAATCATGGAATTCCCTCCCTTATGGCATTGTGGATTGCAGCTCAAGCAGGCAGCTCACCACCACCTTCTAAAGGGCAATTAGGGACAGGCAGGCAATAAATGCCATCAGGGCCAGTCATATACATCCCACTAGTGAGTTAAAAAATTTGAACTACGTCCTGGTTTTAGTCCTTCCCATCAGGGTGAACATCTTTTTCGAATCCGCACTGGCAATTCCACTGAAGAACATTTGTGTTTTAATAAGATCCCCTTTCATTCTTCTAAACTCTAAAGATTACAGGCTCAACCTTTCCTCATAAGTTAGCCTCCAGCATTCCATGAATCAGTGCTATGAATCTTCTCTGAACTGTTGCTAATGTTATTATACCTTTTCAGAAGAAGAAGACAAAAACTGTACGCAGTACTTCAGATGTGATCTCTGCACAAACATAGCAAATCATCTCTACTTATATATTTCATTCTCCTTGAATTCCTAAACACTTGTTGTACCTACATTTTAATTACGATGTATGCACAAAGACAACCCTCATTACAGCAGAATTTGCTATCTTTCTACATTTAAATAAAATATTGCTTCTCTATCCTTTTTGGCCAAAGTAAAAAATTTCCCACTGTCCCACTTAAAATTCCCTCTGCTCAGTAGGTAGTCATCAGAGGTCTAGAGGATGTAATAGTTGTGGAGGTCTGAGTGTTTGGGTTAGGTATACTTTTGGGAACGATCAATGGTGATGTGAAACAGTGGGTTAGTTTAATAGATGCCAGGAGTTAGAGTCAAATTTTCATCCACTAATACCTCTTGGGTAACTATCAAGCCTAAGTGAGTCAGAACTCTCCAAATTCTCCAGCTCAAATGGACTCTTTCTTAGGTTTCCAGAAACAGGAAAATTGACCATTGTAAACTTCATTTTTCTGGGCATTCCCACAGAGTCAGCAGTGTCAGGGATTCTGAGTGGTCCCTACATGCAGCTCCAATCTATACTTTCCAACAATTCTCTCCCCAGTCAGAATATCTGGGCCACTGAAATCATGATTATGCTCTTTATATTGCTCTTGAATGTAATTAAATTAATAGCAATAAACAAAGTAGGGTCAGATGATGTAGAATCTGCGAGGGTAGAATTGAGGAACTGCAAAGGCTAAAAAAATCCATAATGGGAGTTACCTAGAGGCCTCCAAACAGTAGTCAGGAATTGGGGCATAAGATACACCAAGAGATAAGAAAGGCTTATAAGAAAAGCAAGGTTACAGTGATCGTGGGGGATTTCAATGCGAAGGTGGACTGGGAAAATCAGGTTAATAGTGGATCACAAGGAAAGGAATTTGTAGAATTTCAATGAGGTGGCTTTTTGGAGTAGCTTGTGGTGGAGCCCACTAAGGAACGGGTGATTCTGGATGTAATGTTGTGCGATGAGGCAGACTTAATAAGGGAGCTTAAGGTAAAGGAACCCTTGGGAGGCAGTGAGCATAATACAATAGAATTTACTCTGCAGTTTGAAAGGGAGAAAGTGGAATCAAATGTACGGTATTACAGTTGAGTAAAGGCAACTACAGAGACATGAGGGAGGAACTGGGTAGAATTGACTGGGAGAGGAGCCTAGCACGAAAGACAGTGGAACAGCAATGGCAGGAGTTTCTGGGAGTAATTTGAGAAACACAGCAAAAAATACATCCCAAGGAAGAAGAAACATACTAAAGGGAAAATGAGGCAACCATGGCTGACCAGGGAAGTCAGGGACAGCATAAAGGCAAAAAGGAAAGCATATAATGTGGCAAAGGGAAGTGGGAAGCCAGAGGATTGGGAAGCCTACAAAGACCAACAGAGGGCAATGAAGAAAGAAATAAGGAAGAAGATGGTAAACTAGCCAGTAATATGAAGGAAGATTGCAAGAGTTTTTTTTTTAGAAACATAAAGGGCAAAAGAGAAGCAAAGGTGGACATTGAGCAGCTAGAAAATTATGCTGGAAAACCGGTAATGGGGAACTAAAATTGGATGAGAAACTGAATAAGTACTTTGCATCAGTCTTCATGGTCGAAGACATGACTAATATTCCAAAAATTCAAGAGAGTTGGGGGCAGAGGTGAGTATGGTGGCCATCATCAAAGAGAAGTTGCTAGAAAAACTGAAAGGGCTGAAAGTGGACAAATCACCTGGGCCAGATGGGCTACACCCTAGAGTTCTGAAGGAGATAACTGAAGAGATAGTGGACCCTTTAGTAGTGATCTTTCTGGTAACACTGGAGTCGGGAAGGGCTCCAGAGGACTGGAAAATTGCTAATGTAATTCCCGTTTAAGAAGGGAGAAGGCAGAAGATGGGAAATTACAGGCCAATTAGCCTGACGTCAGTCATTGATAAGATTTTGGAGTCCATTGTGAAGAATGAGATTTCTGGATACTTGGAAGTGCATGGTGAAATAGGACAAAGTCAGCATGGTTTCATCAAGGAGATGTCATGCCTGACAAATCTGCTGGAATTCTTTGAGGAGGTAAAGAACAGGTTAGACAGGTGAGAGCCAATGGATGCTATCTATCTGGAATTCCAGAAGGTCTTTGATAAGGTGCAGTACAGGATGCTGCTGAGTGAGATAAGGGCCCATGGTGTGGACGCAAGGTACTAGCGTGGAGACAAGATTAGCTGTCTACCAGAAGGAAGGGAGTAGGGATAAAAGGGTATTTCTCAGGATGGAAGACAGTAACTAGTGGTATTCCACAAGGGTCAGTGTCGGGACCACAACTTTTCACTTTATATATTAACTATCTGGATGAAGGAACTGAGGGCATTCTGGCTAAGTTTGCAAATGATATAAAGATAGGTGGAGGGGCAGGTAGTACTGAAGAGGCAGGGAGGCTGCAGATAGATTTAGACAGTTTTAGGAGAGTGGGCAAAGATGAAATACAATGTTGGAAAGTGTGAGGTCATGCACTTTAGGAGGAAGAATAGAGGCATGGACTATTTCCTAAATGGGAAGCAAAATTAAGAAATCTGGATTACAAAGGGAATTAGGAGTCCTAGTCTAGGATTCTCTTAAGGTAAACTTGCAAGTTGATTCAATAATTAGGAAGGCAAATACAATGTTGTCATTCATCTTGAAAGGACTAGAATATAAAAGGAGGGATGTACTTCTAAGGTTTTTTAAGTCTCTGGCCAGACCACATTTAGAGTATTGTGAGCAATTTTGGGCCACATACCTCAGCAAAGATGTACTGGCCCTGGAGTGGGTCCAGAGGAGGTCCTCAAGGATGGTCCCAGGAATGAAAGGCTTAGGATATGGGGAATGTTTGAGGACTCTTGGACTATATTCAATGGAGTTTAGAAGTATGGGGGAGGGATCTGATTGAAACTTACAGAATGCTGAATGACCTGGTCAGAGTGGACATTGGGAAGATATTTCCATTGGCAAGAGAGATGAGGACCCGAGGGCACAGTCTTACAGTTGAGGGGAGACCATTTAGAACGGAGATTTTTAAAAGTTCTTGAGCCAGAGAATGATAAATCTGTGGAATTCATTGCCACAGAGGGTTGCGCAGGCCAGGTCATTGAGTATATTTAAGACAGAGATAGATAATTTCTTGATTGCCAAGGGGATCAAAGGTCACAGGTAGAAAGTGGGATAATGGGGTTGAAAACCCTATTAGGAGAAAGTGAGGTCTGCAGATGCTGGAGATCAGAGCTGAAAATGTGTTGCTGGAATGCTGCCTGACCTGCTGCGCTTTTCCAGCAACACATTTTCAGCTTTGAAAACCCTATTAGCCATGATTGAATGGCAGAGCAGACTCAGTGGGCTGAATGGCCTAATTTCTATTCTTATGGTCTTATATTGACAATAGCAGTTAGATACTTGACCCTGAATTCATAAGAAATGAAAGAAGTAAAAACATCTAAATTCTGATGAAGAAGCAATACATTTCCAAGTCTGGCTTGGATGGCAACATGCAAGGGTTGATGCTCCTGTGCATTTGCTGCCCCACCTGCCCTTCTAGATGGACGTGGTCTTAGGCTTGGAAGGGGTTATCTAAAGTCCCTTCCTAATGGTCGAGAGTGTGGTGATGGGAAAGCACTGCAGGTCAGGCAGCATCCGAGGAGCAGGAGAATCGACATTTTGGGCATTAGCCCTTCCTAATGGTGTTGAGAGTGTGCCTATGACAAATTGACTGCATTGGTTCAATAACTCAGCCCCCTACCACCTTCTCAAGCGAAACTAAGGATGGCCAATGTATGCTGGCCCAGCCAGATCTGCCCACATCACATCAACGAATAAAAGAAAATTGCTAGTTTGGTGGTGACCCATCAATTACACCATCTCAATTGCCCACAGTTGGTGGGCCATCCAACACCTCATCTGTTATCAGTAAATTGCAGCAGTGGCAAGATAGATGGGAAGACAGCAGTTATGTCCATCGTGGCACTTCATAGGCTCACCCAGCCTACAAACCACCACCAGGGAGGGCCTGTAAAAAGCAGCCCATTTGTGTGCTTTGTGCATCTATATTTGTCCATTACAGCAGGTCCTAGCTCAAATCTCAATATGAGATTCTTAAACAACTGACCAGGGCAGAAGGCAGCTGAACTGTTTTCTTTTTGCTTTGCAATTTCCATCTTTAGAGATCCATCTCATGGGCTGCAATCAAGGCTACAGAGCCCCACTTGCCTTTTACCTGGAGGTCAACATCCTCATGAAAAGTAAACACACTTCAAGGATGTCAGGGCATTCTGAGCCCTGAACTTCACTGACCAGGCTGTTAAAGAAAGCCAGAACCATACTTTAAAGCTCTGGAACAGGAATACTACCACTAAGCATATCACCATGCTGTGATTTTTGTAAAGATTTGTAGCTCAGGTTGTGCTTTAGGTTGTAAGCTTGTTCACTGAGCTAATAGGTTTATTCTCTGATGTTTCATCATCATGCTCAGTAACATCAAAAGTGAGCCTCTGTTGAAGCACTGGTGTACTGTCCTGCTTTCTAATTATGCGTCTTGGTCCGTTGAGGTGGGTGATATCACTTCTGGTTCTTTTTCTGAGTGGTTAGTAAATGGGGTCCAAATCGACCTGTTTGTTGATGGAGTTCCGGTTTGAATGCCAGGCCTCTAGGAATTCCCGTGCATGTCTTTGTTTAGCCTATCCCAGGACAGAACTGATGTCCCTAATTCTCTGCGTGTAAGGATACTAGTGATAGTTGGTCATGTCGTTTGGTGGCTGGTTGGTACTTGTGTATCCTGGTGGCTAGTTTCCTGCCCATCTGTCTGATGTAATGTTTGTTACAGTCCTTGCAGGGTATTTTGTATATGACGTTAGTTTTGCTGGTTGTTGGTACAAGGTCCTTTAGGTTCATCAAGAGCTGTTTCAGTGTGATGGTAGGTTTGTGGGCTGCCATGATGCTAAGGGGTCAGAGTAGTCTAGTCGTCATCTCTGAGATGTCTTTAATGTGTCTAGGGTCTCTGGGCATGTTGTGTCTTCTTGTTAGGTTTGTTGTGTAAGAATAGGTGACTGTGCTGATTGGGTACCTGTTGTCCTTGAATATGTTGTATAGGTGTTTTTGTCACCAATCTGTCCGCTCAGGAGCGCCCTGGTGAACTTCGAGACAATTTTCTGGTGTCCACGGGCTGGGTCCCTTCAATGTACCAGCTCTGAAATCATTACATTCTGCCAAACAGAAATTCTCCTCCTCTGCTATCAAATGTTTATATGTTCACAAAATGTTGTCTCACTTGGCACAAATAGGTAATTTTTCCCTAAAATAAATGAGACATGGGATCGTTGATAATGGTTGCAGAACTATGTGAAAATTAAATAGACGGTAGTTTTCAAGGGTCTAAACAATCCATGAGGAGCTGAATATCTGTCATGTGCCTCAGTAACACATTCCACTGTCTATTGTACAGCAATTGAATGGTGTTTGGAGCACTCGTGTATATCGATAAAAAATAGTTGTATCCATTTGATTATTATACCTAAATTGAAAATCTAAATACACAATCCTCGAAATGGATTTGCTCCAGAGAGCGAACTATCGCAGACACATTAATCATTTCCCACTCTATAAGCAAACTACAGGACCAGAAAGGCCTACTGACAGGCTGTTGTTAAATCATCTTACACAGCTAAAGAGCCCAGTCTTCAAAGAGATTTACATTAACCATTCCTCACTTTTCCCTCTGCCCCTATGGGTGGTTGCTAAGCTATGTGACCACTTCCACTCTTGTCAAATTTGGAGCCTACAATTAGTCTGAACCTTTAGGGATTCTTATACGATGGAGTCTATTCAGCCTAAGGACAACAGAAATGAATCAGTAAAATGGAGTTTGAGTGGTTTTTCTTCTTATTAATATAAACCTGTAAAATTATTTTTCCTAAAGTTGCTCTGATTATATAACGAGTAATAAACTGAATTTTAATCTCTTGACCTAATTTAGATTAACTAATTAAATATTTCAGATGAATTTTGCTTTTGAAATACATCATCTTCTGCTAATAAGAGGCTCAAACATTGCCAAAGGCTGACGCAGAATTCTATTTTTCACTCAATAAACTAAGAGCCGGTTGAGGTTTGTTGAGAGCATTCAGTTTGCAGTCACATAGCTTTAGTGTTGATGAGGAGTGCGATCTGTACATGAGCAGGTCAACAGGTCCGTTCAATACCTGAACCGGACTGTAGAGTCAGAGAGATTTACAGCAAGAAAACAGATCCATTGGTCCAACTCATTCATGCTGACCAGATATCCTAAATTAATCTAGTCCCATTTGCTAGCAGTTGGCCCATATCCCTCCAAATCCTTCCTAATCATATACCCATCCAGGTCCCTTTTAAATGTTGTAATTGCATGAGCCTCCACACTTCCTCTGGCTGTCATACGTGCACCATCCTCTGTGTGAAAACGTTGCCTCTTAGGTCCCTTTTAACTCTTTCCGCTCTCACCCGAAATCTATGACCTCTGGTTTTGGATTCCCCCACCTCCAGGAAAAGACTTTGTCTATTTACCCTATCCATGATTTTATAAACCTCTATAAAGTCATCCCTCAGCATCCGATGGTCCAGGGAAAACAGCCCCAGCCTCTCACTCCAGCTCAAACCCTCCAGCCCTGGCAACATCCTTGTAAATCTTTTCTGAACCCTTTCAAGTTTCACAACATCCTTCCAATAGAAGGGAGACCAGATTTGCACACAATATTCCAAAAGTGGCCTAACCAATGTCCTGCATAGCTGCAGCAACCCCATCACCAGGTAAACGGCAAACCCGGCCTAGAAATGTGAGAAGATGGTTTTCTATACTTCATGTGAAAAAGGCCAAAGATTCAGCAAGGGTAAAAGGAGAAAACAAACTAAGAAAGCCTAACACCTATTCATTTTTATTTGATGATATTTTAGTGTTCAGCTCAATCTACAAATCTTTCAAGAATGAAGCAACCCATTCCAGCCACCAGCAGCAGCTGGATTTCACTCAGTATTGAGAATGCCATGCACTGTCCACCTAAGACAAGAAAATTTTCCATCCATCAACTTCTGATGAAGTAGCATTGCTGAGAACCATCAGAAGCACTATTCCTGCTTTATAACAACACAAAAGGCTGTAAGATCAGGACAGGAATTGGGTACACTTTGATGACTGACATATTTCCTGTCCTTCCAAAGTTTTGTCACCCCAAACAAAAGTCAGCAGTGAGATAGTCATCTGGATTAATGAAGTCATAATACTCAAACAAATTGCTACTATCCAAAACAAGTTGCTATCCAAGTTGCTAACACTGTTGAATACTAGGCTGAGCCTATGGCTCACTTCACCAAATTCCAAATATAGGCATGGGAAATGCTGCCATCTTGATGCGCACTGGGATGGGATCACCAAGCAGCCCCTCAGGAACATACCATTGCATTTATTTCACTGTCTGAAGACATCTATAATCATAGCACTGAAAATAAAGTAAATGCTGGAGATCACAGCTAGTCAGGCAGCATCCATGTAGAGAAAGCAAGCTAACGTTTTGAGTCGAGATGTCACCATAGCACACTGTATGTGAAACATATGAAGTGTCCAACTGTGTGGGGTACAAGTCCTGGTCACAAGCAATCTTGACTATATCACTGGTCATTATCAATTAAAGATAGCCATCCCTGTGAAACAGAAGTAATCATAATCAATCTTCAATTGTCGCCTGCAGGCCCCAATTGTGCAGGTTATGATTCAAAATGTAATCTGAGATCTCATTGGCTGCTCAGTGGTATGGAGCTGATTTCCTCTCACCTTGAACTGTCGGAATTTGCCAACAGCTATACAATCAAAGCATGTCAATGTTATAACAGCAGTCTCTCCAATTTCATTATCCAATCAGACAATGAAATTATCTGAATTTTGAAGAAGGGTTACTTAACCTGAAACATTAATTCTGCTTGATCTCCACAGATGCTTCCAGATCTGCTGGGTTTTTCCAGCAGTTTCTGATTTTGTTTCTGATTTTCAGCAGTCACAGTTCTTTTTTTTCCATTTTTCATTATATTCAAGACTGAGATAGACAGAGCTTTAATCAGTAAGGAATCAAGTATAATGTGGTAAGGCAGGAAAATGTTGAGGATCATCAGATCGGCCATCATCTCATTGAATAGCAGCATGGATTTAATGGGCCAAATGGCCTACTTTTACTCCACTTATTTTTACAAATGACTTATGGTTGTTCTCTTATTTGCAATGTTGCCTTTCTTGGGTGATTTGGAGAGGTGTGTAGGTGGGGGTGCAAGGTTTCCACCACCCTGTTGTACTTACAGTCTTCAATCATGTGTGATAGGGTTTGTGCTGCGTGTTTCAGAATAAGGTCCCTCATGTCAATGGCCCATGCACAAGAATTCCATGGCCCTCCTTATTGGAGTTCCCCTTGTCCTAATGTATAGAAGACTATGCTAAACCAGGATTTGTATGTGATGCGATGCTGACTGTTCACATTGCTAAAAGCCTATTCTGTTTCTGATATTCATTACATAACTTCACTGGTTCCCTGATCAATGGATCCACATACTGCAAAGATCATCATCACTGTGCAACGAAGGTGTAGAGCAATTGAGGAGGAACAGGTGCACCAGCAAACCCAGGACCTACAGTAAACATAAGCAGCTGCTGAACAGCCTCCACATGAACAGGTCACAGCTGAAGCTCCTTTCAATATATAACAGAGGTACAGGAAGCCCAGAGTCAACCATTATCAGTGCCATTTCCTGCAGTTGAGGGAGGTGCATTGCTGTTACAGACAGACAGACAGTATCCTGGGACACTGCCACATAACTGCACCATCTGATGGAGGACCTGCAACCTGAAAGGGTTCATGGTCTTCCCATTCTGATGCCGATCAAGGTGACAGCTACAGTAAGTTTTTAACGCAACTGGCTGCTTCCAAGGAACCATTGGGAATCTTTGTTGAACAACCCTCAACACACAATCTATAGCTGTTACTGTTGCAATTGACTTCACCTCATTTTCTACGGCAAGTTTTGTGCTACAGCTTGGGCAAGTAGGTTTTGCCGACACAGTGAGTATCCTCAGGTGCAGGATGTGATAGACAGGACACACAGTACATTTAGAGCTTCACATCATAACTTGGTTGGCTTCATCAACAGAAAAGGAGAAAGTGAGGACTGCAGATGCTGGAGATCAGAGCTTGAAAATGTGTTGCTGGAAAAGCGCAGTAGGTCAGGCATTCTCCTTCTCCTTGGATGCTGCCTGACCTGCTGCACTTTTCCAGCAACACATTTTTAAGCTTCATCAACAGAAAAGACAACCACTCCATCAATGAGCAAGCCATCAGTGATCATCGACACTATATTTTAGAATTCTGTGGCATATACTCTGGAAAATTATAATGATGCAATACCTTTGAGAACTCATATGTTCCTGCTTTGTTTCAAGGTTTGTATGCCTTATAAGAATGGTTACGGAAGGGCAAGGGCTATAATCTACAACCATAGCTGAAGCCCCTGCAGTTATAATGCAGCTCATTCTTCCACTCAGGTCATTATGCAGCAGACAAATAAGTCTCCTGAACATGGGGCTCAGAGGCTTGCTTCGATGTGGTATGGTACATTGCAATCAGTGTATGTAGCATCGTCCCTGCATGCTGTCCCCTACACATTGAAGCAAGCAAAATCGGGATGTGATGGATGCTGAAGAGCTGAAAGACCAGCAGCAATCTTCGAGGAGAAAGGTGATGACATTGAGCAGGAGGGACATCATGTTCACCATGACAGCGCAGCATCAGGCACAAAAAACCGGACAAGACTTGACTGACCTCGGGTTCCAACAGATGTGAGTTGGGTGACTGATCATTCACTGACAGTAAATTTGTTGTTGATTATAAGGAAAGCAGCCCATACTTGTTCCTGGGTCAAATGCAGCTCTTTCTGTTTTCTCTTTCCTTTTTCTGGCGTTCACAAAAAGAGAATGTTGTCAACTGTTTGAGGCTTTCCAAACATATGACGCTCCCTCGTTGAGCAATAAGAGGACATTAAGCCAGGCTGCACATTAGGGTAATGTGTTGCTGGAAAAGCGCAGCAGGTCAGGCAGCATCCAGGGAACAGGAGAATCGACGTTTCGGGCTTATGCCCGAAACATCGATTCTCCTGTTCCCTGGATGCTGCCTGACCTGCTGCGCTTTTCCAGCAACACATTTCCAGCTCTGATCTCCAGCATCTGCAGACCTCACTTTCTCCTGCACATTAGGGTAAGAGTAGTACTCCCTTAGACAGGGGTTTTAACATGGTATAGCATTAAGAATGTGTAAACTGTGTAGCTCAATTCTGGTAGCTGCAATTACTGTGACAGTCAATCATACCGGGAATGATGTAAAATAGCAGTGTGTCTATCAATGTGAGTATATATTTCCAACAGAGTCACCTATGCCACATAGCTGTCCACAGAATCTTTTACTTTCCTCCCATCAGATGTATTGTGAAGGGCTATTCGTATCTGGCAGGAACTGATTTAATGCACGGCTGGGTTTTAAATATTTTGCTGGCAGTGCGAATCCTACAAGGTCCCGATAGCAGCAGGTACCTCTGCGCCTGATGAGTGAAGGACTATATGAGCACACTTAATAAAGACAGCAGCATAAAATTGCAAGAGACAATTTGCGAGAGCTCCCAGAGAGCAAGACTCGTGAAACTTTCTGAAATTGACACGCAGCTGATATTTTATAAAATTCACTCCTCTATCTGACCCCGGTGAGATCACATCTGGAATATTGATTGCAGTTTCAAAATCTGACTAAAAGTCCATCCCAATTAAGAAGTCTAAACCCTGCCACCAATTGAGGTTTTAGCCCGGTTAACATCTTATGTGTGCCTTACTGGGATCTTTGCATTTCACAAGCAGCACATTCATGTTAAAAGATTGGGCAGTTTGTATCATTGGTGCAGCTGACTGATGTCCTGGAATGGCAGAGATGATTGCAATAACTGTGGAGCTGTCGGTAGAGATAGTCTTTTAAAAAGAAAGATGGCCACTGAAGTATCTTGAACGGAGAAGGCCCAATAACACAGAGGGAATCTCTGATTGAACATACCAGATATTCACAATTGTTTGCATTTCTGTGTCTAGGGCAGATACCAACTCAAGGTCAGTACAGAACAACCTCGATTATCCGAACAAGACAGGCAGGGAGTATTTTGCTCGAATAACTGAGAGTTCGGATAACGGATTGTTCGGATGATGGATAGCGTTTTTACAGGACCTTGAGCTCTTGTTCGGATAATCCAAAGTTTTGATAATTGATGTTCGGATAATCGAGGTTGTTCTGTATACAGCATGCAGCACTGGTAAACTGGAACCTACAGTTCATTGTGTCTCTGAGGAGGTTTGCCTGTAAATGTGTTTGGGATATTAATAACAAGTGGGGGTGGTGTCCAATCTGGTCTTCAAGTACCTCCTTTAAGAACAAATTTTCATCATTACATTGATGTTTGTGGGCCCTTTCATGGCCATGTTTCATATATTATTGTCATGCTTAATTGATTGTGATACACTTAAAGGTGTCTGGAGATCATGGAAGGAGCTGTATACAATGCAAGCTCTCTTCTTTCAAAACTTACTGAAAAATTAAATGTTTAAAGCAGCAGCATAATAAAAATTCCCAAAGCAGTCTTAACTTGGCTAATTTGGCACAGATGAGAAATCAAGTCAAGGATCATTCTGCTCTGTGAGGTCCAGTGCCATGGTACAAATGTATAAAAAACTGTAACTATCGCTGATGAGCTTCAAGCTGCAAGACTTGGCAGTTTAGAAGGACATTTGGGTGTAAAATTTAGAAAGGGGGTTTGTGCAATGTTAATGAAAGAATAATCTGTATTCAAAACAATGTCCTGATGCAAGGGCAGCTAATTTCAGATTAGTTTGATTCAGAGGAAGTTTTTCTGATAGAGTGTCTTTGATGAGCAGCTATTGAGTGGTGACACTAGCCAAACTGAAGCCATTACTGGAGAATGCTCGTGATCCGAAGCTACACATGGTTATTAACTTGCAATTAAAACTAGTGTTCAAATGGCCATGCTGTAGCATGGCCAAGATGAATTTGGACAAGCTGGGGAAGAAATTGTACTCTGTAACACCTGTTGTTTAATCATTATGCATTATCCTAACATTTGGTAATGCAGCTCATGATACAACCAGGCACTTTGTCTCCACTGGTGTCTCGAAGATTGTGAAGATGTGAAATGATTGAAAGATATGAAAATGATTGAGAGGACTTACAGGGTGGTGGACATGGAGTGAATGTTTCCTCTTATGGAAGAAGCAAGATCCAACAGTCATTATTTAAAGATAAGGGGTTGCACATTTAAAACAGAAATGAGGGGAATGTTCTTTTTCTCTCAGGGCACCAATAGTCTTTGGAACTGTCTTTATAAAAAGATGGTGGAAGCACCATCCTTGGTTGAGGTGAATAAATTGTTGTTAAACATTGGGATGGAAGATTATCTGGGGTAGGCAAGAATGTAGATTCAAGGATTACAATCAAATCAGTCATGATCTATTTAATGGCGGAACAGGCTCCAGAGGCTGAATGACCTAATCCTGCCTCCTGTTTGTGTGCGAAAGATACCAACTGTTTATAATACAAATTAGTGGTATGCCAACAGAAGTGCTATTTCTAACCCCATATTGCAATCAGCCCTTAACCTCACACAACTGAACAAAGCATGGGCAGCATTAAACTCCTGAACCTAATTACAGGTAGTTCTTCTATAGTCGTAGTTGTGTTCCAGTGAAACCTTGTTTAACAAAAAAATCGCTAAATAGAAATAAAAGGGCCTATGGGAAAGTGGGGTTAGGGCAGACCAGCAAAAAGTCTCACTCACAATTGCTCAAACATCACCCAGACGTCTAACCCATGCGCAGAATGGCACAGAGATTTGGATGCGCACACCGGTGCACGTGCAGAATGGCACAGAGATTTTGGTGCACACACTAGTGCACGTGCAGAACAGCACAGAGATTTTGGTGTATACACTGACGCATGGACAGAACAGCGTGGAGATTTTGGCGCGCACACCGGCACATGCACAGAATGAAGTGTGTAAACTGAACCCCGCTGGAATTGCGCTACTGCAAACGAAGGTAAGCGTTCTCCAAATTACCATTCCCTAATTCTTCAGCAATGTTGTAGCCCAATCGCACTGCCGAAACGCACACTATCCCAAAACTACCTCTACAGATAAAAATTTCTGGATTCTTTGTCAGACTGCTATTGCAAGAGTATGACTTTTGGAGCTTTTCTAAATTTTCTCAAGTTTTAAAGCACTTACAGATAATGACTTGGCTGCTACTGAATCATTTTTTCCTCAGTTTAAAGCTTTATAGTGAAACAAGCTCCCCCCTAGATATACGTGACCTTGTTAACTTTCCTTCTGGAATTAACAATAGCTGGGAGCATAATGAGAGGTCAAGTGGAACAGGACAAAATGCTAAAAGAGGGTGGAGAAGGGGGAGTTGACCTCCCAACAGGAAAATCCACTGACGTTATTTAGACTATACTTTCATCACCTTAATGTAACCCAAGGTTTCATTCTTCCAATTATCTTCTGAATGAGACATTAATCAGAGGCCCTACCTGGGTAACATGAAGTATTTCAAGCCTGTATTTCCAATAAGAGTTATCCCTAGTGTCCGAGCTAATATTAATCCCATGGTCAACAACACAAATACAATCTTTGAATCAGTATCTCATTGCTATTGAGGGGAAGTTGTGTGCACAATGGCTGCCATATTTTTAGATTACAGTAGTGACTATGCTACTAAAGCCTTGGCTGGATGGTGCTTTGGGACATCAATGGCCATGTAAAGCATGATGTAAATGCAGGCGTCCTTGTCTTTTTTTTGTTATCCCTCCCTGATAACATCGGGGGTCAACCCACAGCAGCTGGGTTAAAGAAGGCCGCTCACCACCACCACCTCAACTAGGGATGGGCAATAAATGCCAGCCAGCCAGCAACTCCCACTTCCCATAAATCAATAAATTTTTAAAAATAAAAATCTTAGAAGGTAACAGTAGCTGAACTTTGACTGTGACTGTGATTGAATAGTGTGAGGCTCACTGTTGAGCCTTAAAAACAATAAAATAGGAAGCATTATATTAAGTGGCTGCTGTATAATCTTGCAGGTTCTCACAAAGTGTGTAGATGATAGGATCCATACAGTAATGCCCTGGGCTTACAATTAGAAAAAGTCTTAATTGAGTAAATTTGAAGCACTCACTGTTCTCCCTTATTCCTTCTGTTAGTTTCTTCATGGAACTTATACTTTGTGACCATAATGGCCTGAGGTGGTTTGTGAATTTTGAAAGAGTAAATTTAAAGCTGTCAAATTTACTCTATGGGAAAAAGGAAGTAATAGCTTTCCAAAAGAGATTGTCAATGGATATAATGAGGCAATTAGCAGCAAACGGGGATGAAATGGAAGAAATGCATTAAAGCTCAGAATAGGCAATTAGCAAAACCAACAAGCCCCATTATTTTGGCACGAGGTTGTCATTTTCTGGTTTGCACCAGGGAAGAAATCTACCCACCATTCTGATGACAATAAATTGTTTGCAAAGTATTCAATTATTCCACAGGGAATAGTGATAGT
The DNA here is from genome assembly GCF_004010195.1 of Chiloscyllium plagiosum. Classification (NCBI taxonomy): domain Eukaryota; kingdom Metazoa; phylum Chordata; class Chondrichthyes; order Orectolobiformes; family Hemiscylliidae; genus Chiloscyllium; species Chiloscyllium plagiosum. The sequence continues at coordinate 25,657,642 of NC_057720.1, read as the reverse complement.
AGAAACCCTAATTGGCTGACTTTTCAGAAAACTTGTTAGTTTCCAAGTATTACAAAACCTTATAGGGAAATCTTTAAAGTATAGTTGTGGAACAGCCTTGGGCTTTCCCTATAAATTAGGGCCAAAGATTTTGCTGCAGTAAGGTAGCTCAGTTGCATAGACTGACCCATTGACTGTGAAAACGTATACCAGTGTAGCTGTATATTGTGCGTAACATTAATGAATTGCACAACCATTTATTTATTTGTTTATTTAATTAAAACAGTTAAGATTAGATTACTTACAGTGTGGAAACAGGCCCTTTGGCCCCACAGGTCCACACCAACCCTCCAAAGAGCAACCCTCCCAGACCCATTCCCCTACATTTACCCCTTCACCTAACACCATGGGCAATTTAGCATGGCCACTTCACCTAGCCTGCACATTTTTGCACTGTGGGAGGAAACCGGAGCACCCATAGGAAACCCACGCAGACGCGGGGAGAATGTGCAAACTCCACACAGACAGTTGCCTGATGCTGGAATTGAACCCGGATCTCTGGAGCTGAGGTAGCAGTGCTAACCACTGTGCCACCCATAAGTAACTATAGATTTGCCAAGCCACATTGTGGGAACAATGGGATCAAATTTCACTGAATAGCTGTGACATACCGCCCAGAAGAATTGGGCAGCCATCTATTTAAAGAGACAGTTCAGCAGGAAGTGGAGGAACCTTTAGTTTTCTAACAGAGTGAACTCTTCTTTTGAAGTTGCACATTTTTTTCATTGCAATGTCTCTGTTTGTGCCTAGCTCAGTACATGATGCATCTTTCACTTGTGTGAATCTCTTTTTCCATGTCTTGTTTCTCGGTAGGTTTCCCAATCTTTCTTTGTGTCTATTGGTCTACGAAATACTTCTCTACAATATATTTTTAAAACCTTCCAAAATTCCTTTGCATCTCAGTTTTAGATGCCTGTCCCTTATTTTGTACCTCAATTTCATTCACTTGTGAGATGTGGGAACTGCTGACTGGCCAGCATTTATCGCCCACCCTATTTGTCCGTGAGAAGGTGGTGAGCTGCCTTCTTGTGCTGTAAGGAGACTCACAATGCCCTAAGGGAAGGAATTCCAGAATTTTGACCCAGTGATAGTGAAGGAATGGTGATATATTTCCAAGTCAGGATGTTGAATGGCTTGGAGGGGAACTTGCAAGTGGTGGTTTTCCCATGTATCTGTTGCCATTGTCATTCAAGATGGAAGTGGTCACGGGTTTGGAAGGTACTGCCTAAGGATCTTTGGTGAGTTTCTACAGTCATCTTGAAGATAGTACACACTGCTGCTATTGAGCATCGGTGGTGGAGGAAGTGGATTTTGCGGATGTGGTGCCAATCAAGTAGGTGCTGCTTTCTCCTGGATGGTGTCAAGCTTCATGAATGTTGTTGGAGCTACACTTATCCAGGTAAGTGGGGAGTATTCCTTTACACTATTGACAAGTCTTGTGCCTTGTGGATGGTGGACAGGCTTTGGGGAGTCAGGAGGTGAATTACTTACTGTAGTATTCCTAGCCTCCGACCTGCTCATGTAGCCATTGTATTTATATGGTGAGTCCATTTGAGTTTCTGGTCAATGGTAACCCCCAGGCTGTCGATAATGGAGCTTCCTGTGATGGTAATACTACTGATGTCAAGAGGTGGTGATTAGATTGTCTCTTACTGGAAACGGTCATTGCCTAGTATTTGTATGGTATGAATGTTACTTGCCACTTGTCAGCCTAGCCTGGATATTGTCCAAATCTTGTGGCTGCTTCTTTATCTGAGGAGTTGCAAATAATGTTGAACATTGCGCAATTATAGGCAAACACACCTTACGATGGAGAAAAAATCTTTGATGTAGCAGGTGAATATGTTTGGGCCGAGAATACTAAACTGAGGAACTCTTGCAGAAATGTCCTGGAGTTGAGATGACTGACCTCCAACAATCATCTTCTTACGTATTGGGTATGAATCCAACAATGTCCATTAGTTTGAGATTTGCCCACCAGATGGAAATATCTTCTCAATATCTATGCTGTGAAGCCCTCTCAGAATCTGTAGATTTCAAAAATATCACCCTCCATTCTTCTAAACTCTGATGAAAAAAGAGGCTTAATCAGGATAGCCATTCTTGATTGGTTAGCCCCCTCAACTCAGGAATCACCCGAGTGAACCGCATTTGAACTGTCTCCCAACAGTAAGTTTTTTTTTTGGATTAGTGGTGCTGGAAGAGCACAGCAGTTCAGGCAGCATCCGATTTTGCTGCTCCTCGGATGCTGCCTGAACTGCTGTGCTCCTCCAGCACCACTAATCCAAAATCTGGTTTCCAGAAGCTGCAGTCATTGTTTTTACCTTCCCAACAGTAATATGTAATTTCTTAAATACAAGGACCAAAACATGTACAGTTTGAGTTCTGCATTTCCTTCACATGTTTTTAATATCTTCTTCAAAAGATCATAATTACTCTGGATTTTATCTCTTTCATTAATGAAGCCACGATAGTCCTCTGCAAACAAGATCTCTCTCACTCCAGAGTTTCTTTTTCAGACAAAAAAATGTATGGATTATAGTAGAGGATTTTCGTTTGCTAATAAGTCATCATGATATTCAAATTCTGAATATTTTAGTAAGAGGAAATCTATTTCCTCAGTCAGGGCACCTTTTTCTTTGTTAATTTTTGTCTCTGTGCAGAATTTATGAAATGTTTCTCTAATATTTTCTTTCTTTTTCACAAATTACAGATATCTTTTAATCAATTTCCCATGGACCGATCATTGCAACTCCCATTTTTGAAGCACAATTGTTTGTTCATATTCTGATGTCTTGCTGTGCGGTTGCTGAATTTGTATCTGTTTTTCATCTTTGTTAAAATGCAAGACCTCAAAGTCTCTCTGTTCACTATCTTATTAAGTAGCTGCTGTAGGCATTTGATTTCGAAAGGAAACCATTATTTTGCAGTCTCTAATGAACATTTCAAAGAATTGCTCCCACCGATAAAAGGATTGAGGATGAGAGAGCGTAGATTTAATGTAAAGAAGCAAAAGTGACATGAGGAAAATATTTTCCTGCAGTGAGTGCTCAGGGTCTGGAATGAACTGTCTGGTGGTATTGTGGAGGCGTATTCAATTGAGGCATTGTAAATGGAATTAACTATTTACTTGAAAAAGAAGAATGTGCATTTCAGGTGCATATTGGGGTTATATCCAGGGAGCCCCTTTTCATGAAAAGTAAATCTAGGTAACATCATCAGTGAGCCTCCATTGAAGAACTGGTGTTATGTCCTGTTTTCTATTTACGTGTTTAGGTTTCCTTGGGTTGGTGATATCATTCCTGTGGTGATGTCATTTCCTGTGATGATGTCATTTCTGGTTGTTTTTCTCAGAGGGTGATTGATGGAGGCTAAATCAATGTGTTTGTTGATAGAGTTCTAGTTGGAATGCCATGCTTGTAGTAATTCTTATACATGTTTCTGTTTGGCTTGTCCTAGGATGGACATGTTGTCCCAGTCATAATGGTGTCCTTCCTCATCTGTACGTAAGGATACTAGTGAGATACTAGTGTCTTTTTGTGGCTAGTTAATGTTCATGTATCCTGGAAGCTAGTTTTCTGCCTGTTTGTTCAGTGTAGTGTTTGTTGTAGTTCTTGCAAGGTATTTTGTAAATGATGTTTGTTTGCTCGTTGTCTGTATAGGATCTTTTAAGTTCATTCGCTCCTGTTTTAGTGTGTTGGTAAGTTTGTGGGCTGCCATGATGCCAAGAGGTCTGTGTACTCTGGTAGTCATTTCTGAGATATTTTTGATGCTGGGGAGAGTGGCCAGGGTTTCTGGATGTGTTTTGCCTGCTTTTTTGGGTTTGTCACTGAGAAATCGGTGGAGTGTGTTCATTGGGTACCCGTTCTTTCTGAATACGCTGCATAGGTGATTTTCCTCTGCTTTTTGTGCTGCAGTGTATGGTGGCTCATTGAAGTAATGTTCTAATGCAGCTTCATTTGTGGGTGCTGGGATGATTGTTTCTGTAGTTCAGTATTTGATCTGTATGTGTTGTTTTCCTGTAGATGCTGGTTTGAAGTTTCCCATTGGCTGTTCGCCCTATTGCAACATTTAGGAATGACAGTTTGTTGTTGTTTTCCTCCTCTTTAGTGAATTTTATGCCAGTAAGTGTATTATTGATGGTCTTGAAGGTTTCCTCCAATTTGTTTTGTTTAGTGATGACAAAGGTGTCATCCATGTAGCAGACCCAAAGTTTGGATTGGATGATTGGCAGAGCTGTTTGTTCAAGTCTCTGCAGTACTGCCTCTCCTAAGAACCCTGTTAGCAGAGATCCCATGGGTGTTCTGTTGGTTTGTCTGTGGGTTTTGTTATTGAAAGTGAAGTAATGGCAGGAAATGACATCACCAACCCAAGGAAACCTAAACACTTAAATAGAAAATGGGACATAACACCAGCGCTTCACTGGAGGCTCACTGATGATGTTACCTAGCATGATGACGAAACATCTGAAAACGAACCTTTCAGCTCAGCGAGCAAACTTACATCCAGACCTCAAACTGAGCTACAAAAAGTGTTCTCAACACTTGCTAAGTAAATCTAATTCAGATATTGGGATGGAGTTCATGTTGGAACCCTGCCGACTTCAGTAGAAGTATGTTGCTACACATCCTCAGTGGAGTGGAATTAGGTACTACAGGCCTTTTTGGCCCACTAGTGACAATAGTGGTTCCCTTTTACTTTCTCTTGGGATTTCTGATAGCTAACAGGATGCTACAGGTCTCAAGTTCACCATTTCGATTAGTTCGAACCTGTTCCCTGACAATGATTGCACAACTTTAAAGAATTTATAGCTTTTTCAGAAGACAATGGAAAAAAAATGTTGCATATGAATAATTTTTAATACTTATCTTCTTATCGAGCTAATGTGATTCCAGGCATATCTTGTCACTGTTGTTGGATCTCACTGTACATTGGCAGGATGAGGACATTTTCACATTATAGTCAGATGTAAGTAAATGCCTTCCTGCAGGTCGAACGCTTCCCACTGTCTATGCCCCTATAGAAGAAGAAATGGCAAGTTTTGTCACACAAAGAGATTTTAAAAATATTATAGTTACCTAATAAAAATATACCATGAGGTTATTTTGAGGAATTGGGGTGGAGTGCGATGGTAACGCACTAGTTGACAGCACTTCTCCACGTTTGTTATTGCCTGTTCTTCATCATATGCCTTTCAGTGCTGTATGCATGCTGAACTAATTATCTTTCTCATGTTACTTTCACTGATCCTGGTTTACAATTGTGGAAGAAGAGGCATCAGTTAGTAAGTTGTTGTGAAGAGCAAATTAATACCATCACATATATTTTAATTATTTCCAAAACAGCATAATTGAAATGAGACAAAAACTTGACCGTAGAAATCTCCCTATATTCTTTATCATTCTGATCAAAATGATCACACCCTGTAGGATTTTAACAGCATGAATAAAACTGGAGACTTTTAAAATAATGTGGCCATATCACTCTGGCTAGATTGCTTTTGAATTATTGCCCAAGCATCATAATAAAATGAGTTCTTATCAATCTCATATTCACTTTCCTTAAAAAATCTCCGGTGAATATACTTGCCTTTTCAAGAGCTTGTTTGTGTTCTGTAATATTGAAAGTAAATTGCTTCCAATATATTTTCCTTATAAAGCCTACAGTTGACAAATTTTCCCTTATTCACTGGTTCAGATAAATTTTATTGCAAGATGAGATTCAATGTGTTTTCTGCATGAAGAGCAATGTTTTATAGGAATTGTTTAAGTCTGCCTTATCACTCAAAGGAACAATAAAATTCAACAGGCCATAGGCCCCTCACAGTGCACTGGAGACTCAAACATGGTACAAGACTGACAATATAGTAATAACTACTGGAGTTCTTTTTAGTTGCTGCAATATTTAAATGATTGTGAACACATCTAATTTGCCTTGAAGTTGAACACTAATTGCTTTGAAACAGCATATTAATATACATTGCACAGGCATTCTTCAAAGACACAAATAATTCATGCATTTGATGCATGGCAGTAAAATAAGCAGATATGGCATTGCAAATAAAATGCTCCAGTACTGGATTACGCCATTAGTTATATATATTGTAACTAAAAAACCTGAATCTATATGCCCATCAAGCAATATTTGTAACATGTATCTAATTTCCTCCTCATCAAGACCTGCGCAAACTGTTTTTTATTTTCATTTTGTTCTCTCTAATACCACAAGATTTTTCATCTGCAGCAACTTCCATATTGGAAGGGCTGGAAAGCTATTGAAGGCAGTGTTTTCATTCCTCTCCATTAGCATACATAAATTTAGGACATTCCAAATGTTCCCCTTGATAATGGGAGCACACCAAAAAATAGTTTAATGACAAAATTTTGGATCCCACTAAGGAGGTTCAGACTCAATTAACTCAGTCAGACAGGATCTCCCTCGAACAAATCCGTGCTAACCATTTGTTGCCCTTGTCCATCTAAGTTGTACAGAAATTGTGTAGAGTCATAGAGTCAAGCAGCCCATCATATCTATGCTGACCAGCAAACACCAAACCACACTAATCCCATTTATCTGCACTTGGTTTGTAGCCTATTGTACCCTGGCATTTTAAGTGCTGATCAAGATGGTTTTTAATTGTTGTGAAAGTACCTGCCTCCACTCCCATCTCGGGCAGCACATTCTATATTTCTATCACCTTCTGGGAGAAAACAATTTTTTTTTCTCAGAACTCCTCTAAACTACTGATTCCTCATCTTAAACTTGTGCCTCTAGTTTTAAACACATCTGCCATGGGAAAAAGATTATCCTTATCTACTCTGTCTATACCCCTCAAAATCATGTATACTTCAAGCAGATGCCTCCTCTGTTCCAAGGAAAATGAACTCTAATGACATCATTAAATAGTTAAATGATGAATTAACTTAAAAAAGGATCTTTTTACTTGTTCAGGAATTTGGGGTTACTGACTAGGCCAGAATGTGTTGCCCATCTCTAACTGCTCTTAAGAAGGTGGTGGTGAGATATAATGTGATGTGATCTTTTTACTTGTTCAGGAATTTGGGGTTACTGGCTAGGCCAGAATGTGATATCTAGCAATGGCTCCATGTCATACTCTGGCTATCAAGGACAAGTGACTTGTCATAGAGGCTGTGATGGAGTGTTGCCATCAATATTCCTTCCTATACCAGATTAAGGAGCTGTTCGGTAGTCCTTGGTGAAAGGGTGATGATAAATAAATCTCAACAGAAGCAACATTTGCTTTAGATAATATGTTATAGTTCATTACATCTCAATATCTATATATAGGTTACCTTACTCTTGGATAAATTCACTATCACTAACAAGTGGCATATGTGTCTTCCTCAGGAGACCATGCCAGACAACAAATCATTCTCCACCCAGTGGATGTGTGATATCAACAGACTGCTCAGATCTCAGCATAACTCAAACATTAACTCTTTCAGAACCATTACCATATACAGCACCTTCTTGAACCACTGCAGCCCTTGGGATGCATAAACAACCACAGTGATGTCAAGAAGGTATTGTTTGGAAATAAAAGGGGTTGGAGGCTGAGAGGGGTTTATTTGACACTGGTCTCAGATTGGCTTACTTTACTACTCACTTTGATGATAACATTATTAAAAAAGCAATTAGACTAACATCAGTGGGGGAATTATTTTCATGAAAAGGTAAATTGGCAGACCAGATGGATAGTCGAGAGCTGGAAAAGCACAGCAGGTCAGGTAGCATCAGAGGAGCAGGAGAGTCGACATTTCGGGCAAAAGCCCTTCATCAGTAATGCGCTTATGCCTAGACTAGATGGATTGCCTCTTTTCCTATATAATACCAGTTGGACACATAATTTCACACATATCCCCTCTTTTCAATTTCCTCCTGTAGTTATGAGTCACAAACACAAACTTTAACATATGGTGGAAACTAAACACCAAGTGGTTTAGCTTGCTTCTGGAGGAGAGGCAGAAATCTGGAAAGCATTACTGTAAAATGTAGAAGCAGAAATAGACCATTGAGCCCATCTACTCTCCTATTCAAAGAGATAGTGGTTGATATGATAATCCTCAATTCCAATTTCTTGCCTTTTTCTCATAACCATTGATTTCTTTACAGATTCAAAATCTGTCTCTCTCAATCTTGAATCTAACCAATGACCTAGCCTCAAAATCCCTCTACCAAAATGAATGCTGCAGATTCAATACCCTGTGAAAGAAGAAATTCCTCTTCACCTCTGCTTTAGTTGGATGACCCTTTACTTTGGGATCATGCCCTCTGATCTTAGACTCTTCCATATGGAGAAACAATCTCTTGGGAGCTACTTGCTAAGCCCCCTATGAATATATTATGTTTCAGGGAAGTTTTGTTTCAACCTTCTAAGCTCCAACCTGTTCAACTTCTCCTCATAAGAAAATCTCGCAAACGTAGAGAACCTTCTCTGGACTGGCTCCAATGCCAATCTATATTCCCTTAGATATAAGGGCTAAAATTATTCTCACAATCCCAGGTGTGGTCTGATTTTTACCGTGTATAGTTTTAGAAAGTCCTCTCCATTTTTAAACAAAATTACTTTTGAAGAAAGATCAAGATTCCATTTGCCTTCCTTACTACACACTGAATTTATTTGCTAATTGCTTGTGATGCATGCATGAGGAACTCTAAATCCCTCTGTGCTGCAACTTTCTGCAGTTTCTCTCAATTTAACTAACATTCAGCTCCTCCATGCTTCTTAGCAAAGTGCATAACCTCACATTTTCTCACATCATATTACATCTGCCAAGTTCTAGCCCACTTACGTAACGCCCGTCTGTATCCCTCTGCAGACACTTTGTGATATCTTTGCTACTTGCATGTCGGTACCTCCACTTATTTTCGTGTTATCTGCAAACTGGGCTCTAATACATTCATTTTCCTTATCCAAATATAAAAAGGCACGGGGAGTTAGAGTGAGGGTGGTGAGGGTACGTTATCTGATTGAGTAACTTTGAAATGAAGTATTCCATATTCACATTTAATGGTTGCACAGCTTAGTCTTTTTGAAATTCAGTTAATTTGCTTTGGCTGAAATATTTGCTTTTAAAACAAAAGGCTAGAAATTGCTGTGATCTTTTTGGTTGCAGCAGCAGATGTTGTGCAACTTGGAGTTGCATTAAGGCTTGAATACACAGACATCAAAATAGATTCCAATGCTACTTCTCTTGAAGTACGTATCCTTGCGCAAAATTGGCAACTAACTCATCAAAGCAAATCTGCTCCTTATGCAGGGCGAGAGTAATCTAGTACCTTGTACTGCACATACCATGAATTCATTTGAGCCATTTCCAATACATATTGAAAGCCTGCATGTTGAACCCAGATCCCATGAAATTGTAGCCTTCATGTATATTTGATGTCACAAATGTAAGGAATGCTTTCCTTCCTCAACTTAGTAGAAGAAGAATAAGGGCATCAAATGTCACAAAGGTGGATTAGGACTTTCCAACAGAATGCCATCTACTATATCTGTAGGTTCTGACAAAGTTACTCATCAATGATGTAGGAATATTGCCTCTGTAGTCCCAGCTCACCAGCAAGCTATTACAAAGTTATAGCCTGGAGCTAACCTCTAACTGAGCAATGCGATTGTTTGTGGTAGTTGAAATTAATATGACCCAGAGATTTGATATCTCTGATACTTTGAAGCCAGCACATGACACATCTGCGAAACAACCATATTTGTTGTTTAAGGTGATTAAAATGCACCTTTACCTTTATAGTGGCACCAATAGCTCCATCTCCATCCTCACTTTACAGCAACAAAATACATGAGCAATTTCACTGCATAGATGGCTTTGCCAAAGTAAAGTGAGCCATTGATGCCTGTCACATGGTCATCAGAGATCCCTAAGTGTATTCTGGGATCTACTTGAGCAGATGGAGATTCAACTTCAATAGTCTATAGCTAGTCAATGATGCCATCATGGATCAGTGATGCAGTTACAATGCTTCCATCTTTAACTGTCCCAGATACCAAAAAAAGAAATATTATTGTCTGTAATGTGTTATATTATCTGCTCCATTCTTATTTCAGAATGAGATCAATCTGCTGTACATATCTGTCTTCTGGCTGCTACAGTGAACAAAGAAGATTTTAACGCATGCCAATATCCATGCAAAACAGTTAACTGGATTTCAGTCAGGCGCAACCCTGATATCTATATCGCCATGGACATATAAGGCAGAGTCTTACAGGGGGTCTGAGCCACGTGGGTTATGGTAAGATTTGCAGCAGAATTGAGCAAGAAGTCTAGTGATGGTGAACTCAACATCAGGAGCATCTCAGATCATATTTTATGCCTTCTCAAGCAGCGAGACCAATTTCTCACAAGGCAGCAGTAAATTATCACTGGTAAAACAGCTTGGTGTCAGACCAAATCAAGCCATTAATATTCAACTTCTTATTTTGCAAAACTCACTAAACAACCTGAAATAACTCCACAGAGGTCAGTATTCCATTACTGAGTCACCCTTTATTTATACATGGAGAGTCCACGCCACTGATCCAGCTCCCTCACAGCCATCTCTCAGAGTGAACGGGATGTCTGACACGCCCGTCCCTTTTTTCACATTACCCCCACACTACTGCCTAACTGCGGTAGTGCTTATTTTACCCCCATACCCATGGTGTGTGTGTGCAGGTGCGAGACACAGTGAGAGACACAAGGTGCACGAGTCTTTATTCAGTTTCCACCACCACGAAGAAAGGAAAACACCCGAGTGCCCTGTGACAAGCAGTGCCCTTCACATCAAAGGGCAGTGCTGTGTGATCTAACAGTGAAGGGGAGGGTAGGGATTAAAGCAAAATAGAGTTGGAGGGGGAAATAATGCACTCCACTCCCTGCGGCGCCCACCTCTCCCTGAACAACTCCAGGGTGTTGGTGGAGACCGCGTACTCCTTCTCCAAGGACGCCCGGGCTCTAACGTAACTGCGGAAGAGGGGCAGGCAGTCGGCCCTAACGACCCCCTCCACGGCCCGCTGCCTGGACCAGTTTATGGCCAGTTTGGCCAGGCCCAGGAGCAGACCCACGAGGAGGTCTTCAGACCTGCCCTCCCTCCTCCGTACTGGGTGCCCGAAGGAGCGTGGGACTAAAGTGCAACCAAAAGCAGAGAAGGAGATTTTTGAGAAAATCAGAAAGTGAGTGCAAACACCCACACCCAATGTTTACATGGTCCACGGACTCCACAGCGCCAAAGAACAAGCAGTTGGGTCGGGAGTCCGTGAACCACCGCAATCTGCAGTTACAGGGGACCGCTACGTGCAGCACCCTCCACCCCAGATCCCCGAGAGAAAGAGGGAGGACACCCACGTAGAAAGCCCTCCACTGGGGATCCCCACCGCCCGGTGGCAAATGGGGCCACACCTGTCCTTATCTGTCAGCCAGGGCTCTCTGATTGAACCAATCTAACAGCACCAATGAGGGAACTCATATTCTATGAGGACCATCTGCCTGATCTCATTACAATCATTATGTCAGCAAAATATTCAAACCAAGGAGAATAAACCTGCATCTGACCAGGACCATCTCAGTCTGCCTGAGCTCTCTAGCCTCACACGGCACCAGAGCTACCCATCCAAAACTCCTGGATCAACAGGCTCCATTATAGGAAAGGCTCTTTATCTCTCAGTTCCAAATCCCAGGGCTGCATCTGCAAGTAACTGGAGAGAAAGATGCTGCTTGGCTGGCTGTGCTTTTCCAGCACCTTCTGTGACTGCCTGATGCCACAAAAGTGGCATGGTTGTAACTTCATTTTAAACATAATCTCACATTTTTCAATGCACGCAGCATCAACCATCACTTTAACAGCAGGTACAAGAGTGAAGCTAGAGAGGCTAGCCATCCTTAGTGCCATAATGTTTTAATCCTGTTTGAACAATGGCTGTCCTTTCTATAGCGCCCATTTGAGAATGAAACTTTGTTATAATTGAATCAGGGAGCATCAGTTGTTGTGAAGGCTTCCATCAGTTTGTAACCTTACGTTTTATTGGACAAGAAGAGTGTACAAAAGTTAAACTGATATGTTAGACTTGCAGTTGGGATTAGGCAGGGGATACTGGCCTCTGCAGCATCTACACATTTATGATCAGTGAAAGATTACTTCAAAAACTTAGTTCCATTGAAAGAGGTTGTCAGATAAGTCCTGCCTGGCTTTTTTTGGCCAACTTTTCTGCACTGAAGGTGCTGTACATTTTGACAAACATTTTCATTTTCCAGCTCATTATAATTCTGCAGCTCTCACAGATCCTCATTTTCCACTATCTTTTCTCATTGTGTTTTCCAGTTGCCCGTAACAAAGCACCGAAGAATGAAACAGCGTCCTCTGTCTGTACGGTGCTGTACTGCAATGAGCCCTCAAAATGGACCAGCACAGGAAACTGAATTTGATGAAAAAGAAGTTGCATTACAGAAAGGCTGGACATCATGATGTGACATTCTGACTGCCACCTCTAAACAGAGTACAGCACCAGCCCCTCGTTCACCTTCACAGCATTCCATGGATGATGAGTGACTCTGGTTCTTCAGCGGTTTTGTTGCATCATGGGAAATTTTTAGTTGGAAACTCCACACCAGGGGGCTTCACCACCATCACTAGAGTTTGATGCTGCTCCTGGCTTTCCAGAGGCCTATGTTTCTCATCCATTCTTGCAGATACAGTACAATGAATGCAGAGATGATAGCAGCTTCTGTGTGGCGCTGGAAAAACACCACCAGTCAGGCAGCATCCAAGGAGCAGGTGAATTGACGTTTCGGGTGTAAATCCTTCATTAGAAATGGTTTGATGAAGGGCATATGCCTGAAACATTGATTTTCCTGCTTCTCGAATGCTGCCTGACTGGCTGTGCTTTTCCAGCACCACACTCTCGACTCTGATCTCCGGCATCGCTGTGCGCACTTTCTCCCAGCAGCTTCTGTGGCAGTTACGTCGCTGCCTCCGCCTCTGTGATTCCCACCCACCCTCTGAAGACCCCTTACCCTGCCTCCAACATACTCCATTCTCTTGTGCACCCTGTGTGCGGGCCTCTTATCAACTTTCAACCTCTTCATCTCTAACTGCCGTTGCGACATTGACTACCTCAACCTGTCCACCCCTCTCACCCATTCCAACCTCTCACCCTCGCAAAACGCAGCTCTCCACTCCCTCTGCTCCAACCGAAACCTCATCATCAAACCAGCAGACAAGCGGGGTGCAGTGGTAGTTTGGCGTACTGGCATCTACCTCACCAAAGCCAGATGCCAACTAGCTGACACCTCCTCCTACTACCCCCTCGACCACGACATCACCTCCCATCACCAAACCATCATCTACCAGACCATCAATAACTCCTTACCTCAGGGGATCTCCTACCCACAGTCTCCAATCTCATGGCTCCACAACCCCACACTGCCTGGTTCCACTTCTTTTACAAAACCCACAAATCTGACTGCCCCACTCGATCCATTGACTGTGCCTCCTCCTGCCCCACCAAACCTATTTCCTCATATCTCAACTCCATCCTGTCCCCCTTGATCAAGGATATCCCCACATACATTCAGGACACCACCTACGCCTTCTATCTCCTCCATGACTTTCATTTCCCTGGCCCCCAATGCCTCATTTTCACCAATGGGCATCCAGTCCCTATACATGCCCATCCCCCATGGTGAAGGCCTGTAAACCCTCCGTAGCGTCCTCTCCTGCCAACTCAACCAGTACCCCTCCACTGGCATACGCATTCAATTGGCTGAATTGGTCCTCACCCTCAATAACTTCTCCTTCAAATCCTTCCACTTCCTCCAGACCAAAGGGGTAGTCATGGGCACCCATAAGGGTCCCAGCTATGCCTACCTCTTAGAAGAATATGTGGAACAGTCAATTTTCCGCAGTTACACTGGCACCATCCCCCACCTTTTCCTCCATTTTTTCTATGACCTGTGTTGCCTCGTGCTCCCACAAGGAGGTTGAGCAGTTCATCAGCTTCACCAATGCCTTCCACCCTGACCAGAAATTCACATGGACTATCTTTGACATCCCCCTCCCCTTCCTGGACATCTCCATCTCCATCTCTGGCAACCGACTCAACACGGACATCTATTTCAAACCAACTGACTCCCACATCTACCTTGACTACATCTCCTCCTACACTCCTTCTGTAAAATCATGATCACTTAGATGCAATTCCTCTGCGTCCACCTCCGCCTCTGCCATATCTGCTCCTAGGAGGAGCAACCTCACTCCATTCCATTCCAGATGCCCTCCTATTTTGGGGACTGCAATTTCCCCTCCCACCTGGTCAACAATGCCCTCCAGCACATCTCTTCCACTTCCTGCACCATCATCCTCGAATGCCACCTCTCCAACCCCAACAAGGATGGAAACCCCACCCCAGTCCTCACCTTCTACTCCATGAATCTCTGGATACAGAGCATTATCCTCCACCATGTCTGCCACCTACAGTCAGACCCCACTACCAAAGATATATTTCTCTCGCTACCCTTATCTAAGTTCTGCAGAGACCACACCCTCTGTGAGTCCCTTGTTAGGTCCATGCCCCTCACCAACCGATCCTCCACACCCAGCATCTTCCCTTGTATCTGCAAAAGGTGCAAACCTGCGCTCAAAAATCCCCCTTAACCTCCATCCAACTCCCAAAAGGATATTTTCACATCTGGCAGAGATTTTCCTGCACATCTACCAACATCATCTACTGTATCTATTGCTCTCAATGTGGTCTCCCCTACATTGTGGAGACAGGATGCCAACTCGCAGAACGTTTCAGGGTACATCTCTAGGACGCACGCACCAAACAACCCCGCCATCCTGTGACCACTTCAACCCCTCTTCCCACTCCCCTGAGGACATGCAAGTCCTGGGCCTCCTCCACCGCCAAGTCAAAGTCACCCACCAACTGGAGGAGGAACGCCTCATCTTCCATCTTGGGATCCTGCAACTATATGGCATCAACATTGGTTTTCCTCATTTCCAAATCTCCCCTCTGTCACCTCATCCCAAATCCAACCCTCCAACTTGGCACCGTCCTCTTGAACTGTCCTACCTGTCCATCTTTATTCCCACGTATCCGCTCCACCCTCCCTCCAGATTCCTAATGAAGGGCTTATGCCCGAAACTTCAACTCTCCTGCTCCTCGGCTGCTGCCTGACATGCTGTGCCAACCTTTTCAACTCCCTTTCTCCTCATAGTCATTGGCACATGATGGTCTCTTATAAGGCAGGCAATTGGACACTTGTACATAGACCAGATTCAGATGTATGCTGCACAAATCACCGATATACAGTAGGAGACCATAAGTAAAGTACCAAGAGTGATGACCTCTCCTCAACAACCCTAATACCCACAACACCCAAATTGCGTGGACATTTCATAGTCCAAAGTGTGAAGAGAACAGTTCTTGGATTGTATGTAGGCTACAAGATCTTGGAATATGGTTGTGAATTGTGCGACTTAGGTGAAACCTTCTGGCTTGCTTGAAGTTACTTGCACTTCACGGTTGATATTGGATTGAGTTGCAATATTGAATGAGTTAATCAAGATTGCTTGTGGTCAGGACTTTTATTCAAGGTTCACACAAATGCATTCAGTTCACAGCCTAATGTTTTTGGATATGAGTGTCTGTTTAATGCTATTTCACCTAAAGACCCTCACATTGCTCACAAATTGAGCCCCATTCCTCAGATAAAAATAACTTATTCCATCTGCTTTGAAAATAGTGGCAGCCATTTTTAATTTTCATTGTGCCTTTGAGATTTTAATCAGGATGAAACGAGCTTCATGGAGTGAGTGAATCGCAGGCTCAGCCTCTCAATCTAGGTGACCCCACTCAAACCGTTATGTTCCTTTCTGTCTTGTATTATCAACACAGTGTGAATTTGATGGAGAATCACTCCTTAAACTTGCAAATCTAGTCATTTGGTTGAAAGACATGCAGTCTATTTTTGCCACATAAACTGCTGGCTCACTGTACTAGTGAAAATTGATGGCCCACAGTGCCATACAGCAAGATGTCCACCCCTTTCACTGATCATTGCGGAAATACATGACAGGGCTTTGTGCCTGCATGAAAAGGGAAGGCAAGACAGAAGTACTGTGAGTCTGCTTTGAATGAGATGTCAATGTTCAAAAAGACAAGGCAAGGCAGAGACGCTGTGAGCATTCCAGTAGCCACAAAGTGAGTGAGTGCTGGGTAGAGAAAGCTACAACCCCTGAGATGCGCCCTGATCTGATGTAGAAGATGCGTCCCAGAGCTGTGCACAAAGTACATTGAAACATAAGGCATTAGTGAAGTGCAAAGTGTCATAATGAATGGTGCATTAGAGTCAGAGAGTTGTGCAGCACGGAAACAAACCCTTTGGTCCAACTCATCCATGCCAGCCAAGTTTCCTAAACAAAACTAGATCCACTTGCCTGCATTTGGCTTATGTCCCACTTTAATACAAGCGAGTCAGATATGGTGAGATTGGTGCATGTCTGATGCCAACGTCCTAGGATGAAGATTCCAGGCAGTCACTGACCATGGAATGTGGCCTGAGCTGTTGGAGAAGTCTGGACAAGATGGAGGTTTAGAAGAACTGGAGTTATCGGCAATCCACTCAGACTTTCATGCTGGGACATTTTACCACATAAAACTACATATAAATGAGGCAAGATTAGATCATAATGAGATAACAATGCACACAAATCGGCTTCTTACCACATACTCCTGCGATTCTCAGCTTGCCACTAAAACTTTAGTGGAAAGTCAGACTTTTTTTCTTACCAGCAAGAATCTTCATTATTTAATCTCACCATATCTTCTGAACTGACTCATCATGACCCACAACATTCAGGGGCTGGGAAGATTTTACTCTAGATTTGAATTCCAGATTTTATTATTTGATTTTTAATTTGAATTGAAACCAACTTTTCCTATGGGATTTGAATCCAAGTTCCTGCAGCTGTAGCCAGACCTTCTGGATTTGTTAATCTAGTGACTTTACCACATGTCGTCACCTCCCCATTGGCGGTAAATGTCCGGCCAGTATCACGCTGTCAGAAAGAAACACAAGTTTCTTAAATACCATTAAGCAAAAGCAAGGGCAAATTGAGCAGATTAAAATAGACAACACTCTTTCATTATTTACAGTATTTGTTCGAAAACAAAAGTTCCAAGGTGCATTAATTCTCATATATTGTTTCTCACATCTCTGAGAAAAATCTTTTACTCAGAGAATCCTCGGAGTATTAAATTAGTTTTTGGTTGCAAAGTAGAACAATAGGGAACACAAAATTGTTAGGAATTTGGATCACTCATCAAGCTGGTTCACAATGAAGATAAAAATGTCTTTCTAACTTAATCAAAATAAATTAAATTCAAACTTTATCAAATTCAAGGGCAGCAAAATAGATTCTTATATGAATCAATTCACAGACCTTCAAGACAAAGCAAAAATACAAGAATCTTAGCCATTTACAAATATCATAGACTATGAACAGACACAGATAATGGCCCAGTAGTTAACTGTGTTTATTTCTATAATTAAAAATTGATAAGGGGGAATTGATGGACATGATATCCTTGGATTTTCAGAAGGATTTTGATAAGGACCCCACAAGAGGCATATTAGCAAAATATAAGCACGTGGGATAGAAGATAATTATGGGCATATATTAATAATAGTCCAACGAGCAGAAAACAGAGAGTTGGAATAAACGCATTATTCTCACATTGGCAGGTAAAACAAGGATTAATGCTTGGGACACAACTGTTCATAATATATATCAATGATTTAGATGTGGAGGCAAAATGTAATATTTTCAAATTTGCAAACAATGCATAGCGAGAATATGTGTTGCGAGGAAGATATAAAGCAACTTCAGGAGGATTTTGACAGGTTTAATCATTATATTCCATATGCCATGTTTTGCTTAATGTGTAAAAATGTGAGCTTATCCATTTTTGTAGGCAGAAAAAATGTGCAAAATGATATTTAATTGGTAAGAAGTTGGAAAGTGTAAACATTCAAAGGAACTTAGGTGTCCTTGTCAATAAGCAACGAAAGAATAAGCATGTCAGTGCAGCAAGCTATTGGAAGGCTAATAGAATGCTAACCTTCATCACAAAAGGATTTGCTAGGAGTCTTGTTTCATCTGCATAGAAACTTGGTTAGACCATACGTGGAGTACTCTGGGCAACTTCGGATAAGGGAATCCATTAAAGATTCACCAGACTTATTCCTAGGTTGGTGGGACTGTCCTATGAAGGGAGATCGGGCAAGCTGAGCCTGTATTCTCTAGCTAATTGAAAAATGAGAAGTAATATCATTAAAGATATACAAAATAGTTGAAGGGATAGACAGGACTGATGCAGGTAAGATGTCTCCACTGACTGCAGATTCTAGAACCAGGGTGTACAATTTAAAAATAAGGATCAAATATATGGCCAGGGGATGTTTCATTGGTTTGACTATCTCTTTGGTGTGTACATAGATCTTTATTCCAGTCTAATTCAGATGCTACTCACCATTACTCTTTTCCAAATATATTGATGACATAATTGGTGCTGCTTCCCTGTCATTTGGAATTGGAAATTATTATTAACTTCACTTCCACTTTCTACCCTGTTGTCACCTTCAGCTAGTCCATCTCCACTCCTCCCTTGTCTTTCTTGACATTTCTGTTTCCACTTCTGGCGTTATGCTGGTCACTGATATCCACACAAACCCACCGACTCCCACAGACTGTGCATCCTCACATCCTGCTTCCTGTAAAGGCTCTATTTTTTTCTCTTATTTTCTCTATTTCTGTTGCATCTATTCCAATTGAGCTACCTTCTGCAGAGGGCCTCAGAATGTTCACCTTTCTCCTCAACTAAGGATTCCCCAGCACTGTAGTTGACAGAGCCCTCAGTCTAGTCTGGCCCATCTTCTGCACTTCTGCCCTCATTTCTTCTCTTCCCTCCCACACAGCGACAGGGTCCCCCTGTTCCTCACTTACCATCCCATCAGCATCTGCATCCAAAGGATCATAAGCTGCCATTTCTGGCAGGATGCCACCACCAAACACATATTCCCTTCTCCTCCCTTCTCAGCCTTCCACAAGGACCATTCCTTCCAGGACACTTTGTTGACTCCTCCTGCATTCCCAATTCCTCTCCACAGCCCCATGGAACTTTCCCATACCATCACAGAAGATGTAACATCTGCCCACTTACTTCCTCCATCCTCAGTAACCTAGGCCCCATACACACCTTCCAGGTGATGCAGCGCTTTACCTGCACTTCACTCAATCTAATCTACTCACAATTCGCTGATCACAATGTCGTCTTCTATACACAGAGGAGGTGAAAGGCAGAGTGGGTGACTGCTTTGTGGTACACCTACCATCCATAAAAATGACCTCCAGCTTCCAGTTACCTGCCACTTCTAAATACTATCTTGTTCCCTGGCCAACATCTCTGTCTCAGGCTTGTTGTAGTGTTCCAGTGAAGCTCAGCTCAAGCTGGAAGAACAGCATCTCATTTTCTTCTTCGGGAACTTGAAGTCTACAGGATTCAATATCAAGTTCAACAATTCCACGCCCTTTACCGCACACCAGACTTGTCATCACATAGGCTGTTGTCAACACAGCCAACCCATTTTCAACCACTTATTATCCCATTATCAGCACTTCTCCTTCCGAGCTCACCATTATCTATCCCTTTGTCTGCCTAACTGTATTTCTCTCCCGCTGAGCTCTGTCTCCACCTATCACTCACTCCTTTACCCACCCCCATCTTTAGCATAGATACCACATTTTTTTCGCTACCATCAGTTCTGAAGAAGAGTCACTGGACCCAAATGTTAACTCTGCTTTCTCTCCACAGGTATTACCAGAACCTGTTGAGTTACTCCACCAATTTCTGTTTTGATAAAAAATAAGGGGGATGCCATTAGGGACTAAGATGAAGTTTTTTTTTTCACTCAGAACGTTGTGAATGTTTGGAATTTTCTACCAGGGAAGGCTGTGGAAACTCATTCATAGAGTCATAATCATAAAGTCATACAGCACAGAAACAGACTCTCTGGTCCAACTAGCCCATGCCAAATATAATTCCAAACTAAACTAGTCCCACCTGCCTGCCCCTGGCCCACATCCGTCCTAATCTTTCCTATTCATGTACTTATCCAAGTCTTTGAGTACATTTAAAGTAGAGATCAATAGATTTCTGATTACAAATGGAATAAAGGGTTTTGGGGATAATATGGATAATAGACATTAGCATATTCAATCAGCCATGATCATAATAAATATGGACCAGTCTCGATTGATGGAATGGTCTACTTGTGGTTCTTTGTTCCTACCCACAGCAATTTTGTTGACTCTTACCTGCTGTCTAGCCACTTAAGAATTGGCTATAAAGGCTGACATAGCCAGAACCATCCACAGCCCATGACTGAATATATATATTTTAAAATTCGCTGTACACATTGAGCCAAGATAGCTGACTTGTCTGTGGATTTCTCCTCCGAGATATAACTCAAAGTGTTCATTTGAACTCGAGGTAAGAAAACTTGGTAAACTTCAAATAAACAGCTTCCTCCATTTCCAATTTACATTTACCAATGCCATGCCCTAGACATGTGGATTCTGACTGAAGATATCTCTCTTCTGCAGATATATAGATCAGTGAATCTTACAAGAGAACAGACAGAAATCTGTTAGTCACGAGGTTTGCTTAATGATGCCTGTGACAGGGGTCTGTTAGCCATATGGATCGTTTGATGCCTGCAGCTAATATATTTAACACAGTCCTCAGTAATATTCTGACAGCAGATGGACCCTTTTAAGCAATTAGCCTTGTATCCATCTCACACACTAAAGGTAATTGTCTACTTTCCTTAAGCAGCAGTATCTCCAGCTTTCCCAGTCCTTTTATTTGGCATTTTCTGAAACTTTTATCTGTCAGCCATAGGACGCATTGGTCACTTGCAGTGCTCGGGAGATGAATTCATCTGCACCTGCATTGTCCATACTCAGTATGTGCAAAAACTACACAATGTTCATAAGTTCCAGAGTAAAAGCATCATTTATATATAATTGTACTTCTAGTTTACTACCTAATGTATTAGAGAATCTTAGAATCTTACGGAGCAGAAAAAGGCCATTCGACTGAATATGCCATCTTCTATTATCCATCGCATTAGCTTCTTTGGCAAATACAAAGACTAAGCAATTATCTCATACCTTTCAGGGAAGGAAATCTGCAGTTCTTATCTAGTCTGGGATATGTGTGACACCAGACCCACAGTAATATAGTTGACTCTTAAAAGCTCATCTGGACATTTAGGGATGGGCAATAAATACTAGCCTAGCCAATGTCACCCACGTCCCATTAACAAATAAAAAGAAATATTTCTACCATTGCACTCTGAGGATCCTCTGTTCTCTGGATAGTCAGAGACTGGACGTACTCTGAAAGCTACACATTGGGACCCCACAAAGTCCCAATGCATTGCCTGGCAAGTTTGAATTTCAATCAGCAATCATTCAGCTCCTGGCAACCTCCGTAAAAGTCCTTAAATCTGAGGTAGAGCTGGAGACTTTGAAGGATTCTGACTTACTAACTGGGGTAAAGTAAACATTATTAATATTAAAGGAATGAAAAATCTGCTCTAACTTCAGGATAATTATAAAACTGACCTGTTAATTATTCACACCAACCTCTCAGTCAATGAAACTAATCTCCCGAATACCTGACCAACCCCCACACCTCCATGCATACCTGATCCCCGGATCCATATTCAACACCTGATAATATCACCCATTTCCCCCAACATAGCTACCCTTCCCTCTTACTAACCTAGTTCCTCGATACCTGCCCACTTTTCCACCTGGCAACCTCCCCTTTCACACACTCACCTGTGACTCTATACCTTCACCCACTAACCTTCTCTTTCAGACAGTAAGGACTGCAGATGCTGGAAGTCAGAGTCAATAGATGTGAAGCTTGAAAAGCGCAGCAGGTCAGATGGCTTCTGAGAAGCAGGAAAGTCATGTATTGCTCAGTGGCCCTATTTCTATTTTGTTTTGTTTTTGTTATGTTAATCAGTTAGCCTAACATTGGAAGGAGATAGTCTATTATGAGAGATGTGGTAGCTGGGTTCTTAGAAAATCATGATGTGATTAAACAGAATCAGCATAAATATATGAAAGGGAAATCATGTTTGACAGATCAGTAGAGTTTGTACTTTGAGCGGTTTTGATGTCCTTACTTGAGAAAGGACATACTTGCCTGAGAGGGGGTGTAATGAAGGGCCACTAGCAATAAACTGATATCTTGAGGAGATTGACTTAGGAACCAATGCAATGGCCTAAACTATGCACTCTATACCTGAATGCTGTCATATAAGAAAGATTTGTCCTTGTTAAGCTGGACTCTAACAATATTTGTATTATCAACATTGCCTTCATCCTAACACAATTTCTTTCTTTCACTGATTTTAGTTATTTACCTGGCCACGAGTTTATATTTTTTTCAAAAATGGGTTGGGTACAGGGCTTGAGAAATCTTTGGGCAACACTAAAAGTTGAGGCCTGGTAAATAATTCAGGGACACAAAGGAGTTGGAAGGAGATAATTGGTAAAATGGTATAATTGGCAATAAATGGAATTTAATGTCAGTAAATGTGTATTTTGGTAACAAGAATGGCTTGCATGGGGGAAGGCAATGGAAACACAATCAATACCCAATACCATGGATTTCAAACAGTTACCTAAAGCAAATAAATTACAGAAGGAGGGATTACATTTCAACTGCATTTTTTCTGTTTATTAAATGAGTACATTTAAGTTAAGAAATATTGTACCTTACACCGAAAGGGTTATTTGGATTTTTCATATCACGCTGACTTTATTGGAAGAAACTACAACCTTGGGCTAGATTACTGTCTGAAGAAAACTAAAGGTGTGATTTTTGTTTTAACTGCAACATCAAGAATCCCCTGCCTTCCTGACCCTGCGCTACTTTTGTGTGGTGTTTTCATGGGTTGTGAAAGCCTTGGGTGTCAATTATAAATATACCTCCTTTGAGTTCAGAGTCATCATTATGAGAACGATAGCAGATCTGAATGTCCTTCCCTATGCTATTTTCATCTGCTAGTGCGGAGTTTGAAAGACTAGAAAATCACTACTTTGGAGAGTACCTGACTACTTGGGGAAGTCTGCTGAACAACTGTAAACATTCTGGCTGGTAAGTGTTAAACCTTCCAGAAATTTCAAAAAATATTACTTTGGAATGGTGTTTTTTTTTTGTAATTACATAATTGATCGTAGTATTCTATTATGCAATGTTAAGTTCACCATTACTTTCAACAGCATTGTGAAAGTATTGAGATGCATTGCTGTTTTTTTTTCCCGATAAAGTACCTTGGCAACTTTAAAATAGTCAGAAACAGTGATGGGAAACAGTTGCCTTCAACTGTTATTTAAATGTGCAGATGCCTTTTAACCTTGAGATCAAGGCCTTTCTGCCGATAGTGAAAATCCATACACTCTACTCCACAGATTAACAGGTAATCTGCTTTGAAATGGAAATGTAACACAATTTCTTTTAGTTTCAGAGGAGCTAACAGGTAATGCTTTAATTCATGTGACCATGATGAATGCTTGGCTGCTTTTCAAAAGTTATGAAGCATGTTTGGTTTGAAAAGCTTGTAATAACATAGCCTGTCTTTGATGTGGTTCCTGAATATATGATTATTTGTCTACTCAATTCAATAGCCACTGAAGAGGTTAAAACTTTATCTATGGGACTGTCTTTGCAGCACTGTTGTCCTGCTTTCAACACTCCACCACCACTCTTGTTGGTGATTTGGCCAAAAGGACACAGAATTTGGTTTCTGATTCAACTCAATTTTATTGACAGAAAATCCCTTATTTTTATTAAATTAAGCATTTTCCAAAGTCTCACAGCATTTCTTTTTATCTAGTTCTGTACGTATGAGAATGGATATTAGCACATCTTTAAGCTGGGCTGCTGTAATCTCCTTCCTTTTTGGCATAAGGATGGCTGTCTTCAATGAAGGTGGGTCCCACAAGTAAGCCTAAATCTACTCTTAGGTCTTCTTGGGTTTGCGCACAGAAGCTGTTGGCTACAGAGCACAGTGGAAAACAAGAGGAAGGGGGATATATTTGCTCACAGACTTTTACCATGAGTTTTGCAGGGAATATTCCCCTTGAGTGTTTTCTGAGTCTTCTCGAAGAGGCTGGATTCCAGCTGTTTGTGTTTTTATTCCATACATGCACTGGTCCTTCCAGAATATTCTGCAGCCTTTGGCCAATGGTGCCATGAGCTGCTTTCGAATCATCCAATAGGATCGCACCAACACAATTCACTGTTGCCATGTCAGGAGATATAGAGTGCACATACTCAGGCAGTCAAGATGCCAGAATGTCTGATTGGTACTCCTCTAATACACAACCCTCAGGCTGGTTATAACCATTTCAAGAGAAAGTGAGGTCTGCAGATGCTGGAGATCAGAGCTGAAAATGTGTTGCTGGAAAAGCGCAGCAGGTCAGGCAGCATCCAGGGAACAGGAGAATCGACGTTTCGGGCATAAGCCCTTCTTCAGGAAGAAGAAGGGCTTATGCCCGAAACGTCGATTCCCCTGTTCCCTGGATGCTGCCTGACCTGCTGCACTTTTCCAGCAACACATTTTCAGCTATAACCATTTCACCTTTGATCTTGTTTTCCACTGTTTTCTGTAGATGATAACGGCTAGCTGTTGTTTAATTTAGTCTGGCCAATTTTCTATCAGGCCTGATCTTTCTGGCTGTTGGTTAATTTAGAATATCCAATGTTCGGCCTGTGGTCACTTTGACTCAGTACCATTGTGGGGAGGCAATGGTCAAGTGGCATTATTGTTGGATTTTTAATCTAGAGACCCAGTTAATGTTCTGGACTGGATGAATCCTTCCTTGGGAGATTATGGAATTTGAATTCAATAAAAATCTGGAATGAGGAGTCTAATGATAACTAGCATTATCAATTGTTGGAGAAAAACCCAACTGGTTCACTAATGTCCTTTGTAATGGACCAGGCCAGACCCCCTGAAAACATTTCAAGAAGGTATCCCAGACCCTAACTTTGCTGATTGTTTTAAGCAGGATATTCCAGGAGGGATGCAGCTGGCCCAAGCATTCAGTTTAAACAAAACAGAATTTATTTGCAAGATTATCGAATGAAACACAGGCAAAAGAGAACAGAATATAGAATAGCAACCTATCCAAAAACCCAACAGACTATCCTAACTTAATGATGCAGTTCTAAATCCCTGCAATAATCCTCATAAACACCCCTTGGCAGAAAAGGTAAAAATCATAGAGAGGGTCTTACAGGAGAGAGAGAGAGAAAGAGATGGCAGAGGGATTCAGTATGGAACACCTTCTTTCATGTAGCTGCTTGTTGGATTAGCAGTCTAACAAAAGACAAACAAACTGCTTGCTAAAACCAAACCAAACCAGAGAAAAGCTGAGCTGGGAGAACTGACCACTCCACTTTCATTGTACAAGTGTTTGTTTAAAAACTTAAAAGCTTCTTCGAGTAGGTAAACCCAGATATTTCAGAATCTATGCATTTATGACCAGTCTGAACAAAAACCAAGGACAACATAATCTTGTGAAAGGAGCAGCATCATCACACTTTTAGGGAAAAAGAAACACCCTCCTTACCTGGCCTGGTTCCAGGCTCACAGCAATGTGGTTGAATCTTAATCACCCTTTGGGATGGGCAAAAAATGCTCAGTCTAGCCAGTGATGTCCACATCCTGTGAACAAATGAAATAAATAGTGGGTGGCACAGTGGTTAGCACTGCTGCCTCACAGCGCTAGAGACCTGGGTTCAATTCCCACCTCAGGCGACTGTGTGGAGTTTGCACATTCTCCCCGTGTCTGCGTGGGTTTCCTTCGGGTGCTCCGGTTTCCTCCCACAGTCCAAAAATGTGCAGGTCAGGTGAATTGGCCATGCTAAATTGCCCACAGTGTTAGGTGAAGGGGTAAATGTAGGGGAATGGGTCTGGGTGGGTTGCACTTTGGTGGGTCGGTGAGGACTTGTTGGGCTGAAGGGCCTGTTTGCACACTGTAAGCAATCTAATCTAAAAAGTTGGAAATGAGAATTTTATTGGATTGCTTGTAGATTTAATGTTTTGTTCTCACCAGCACACATTGTTGTTGCATGGTTCTTGAGGACTATAGTCAGCAGGTAGAGTACACATGGGATAGCATAGCATGGGGATATGTGGGAGCATGGAAGTATGGATGGGAGAGAACAGGCGTGGGGCTTGGTGAAGAGGATATCATTTATGGCAATTTAAATGATACTGAGTTCTGTGCTGCTATTTTTGAGGACTGAGTTGGATATTCTAGCCAGCTTACCTCTTCTCCCATACAGTTGCTCATGGAAGTCACCATTTGCATGGAAGAGAAAAGAAACTCCAAGGCAAGGTCAGCAGTGACTTGATAATGCATTACAGAAGCTGTATTAGGGTTCATCTTGCATTTTAAGAGCCAAAGAGGTAACTCTAGGCCTTTGTTTTTAATCTTTGGACAACCAAATATGGACTGGCCTTATTTTTGAAAGGATATAAAACCAGTAAAAAACTTTTGTTTCGGTACAGTCTTTAAACTGAATGCAAAATGGCTCTAGATAACCTTTTAAAACTTGCGACAGAAACATGCTTGTATATTGCTTAATGTAAAATCCTCATGGACCAGAAGTATCAGGTGACATTTTCAGACAATATTGAGTGCAGTTTTAATATCCCAGCAGAACATTGGTTCGTGACCTAAAATAGAGTCATAGAGATGTACGGCACAGAAACAGACCTTCGTTCATGTCAAGCAGCTATCTCAACCTAATCTAGTCCCACCTGAGAGCACCCGGCCCATATCCCTCCAAACCCTTCCTATTCATATACCCATCCAGTTGCCTCTTAAATGTTGCAATTGTACCAGTCTCCACCACTTCCTCTGGCAGCTCATTCCATACACGTATTACCCACTGCATGAAAAAGTTGCCCTTTAGGTCTCTTATATCTTTCCCCGCTCACCCTAAACCTATGCCCTCTAGTTCTGGACTCCCCCATCCCAGTGAAAAGACTTTATCTATTTATCCTATCCATGCCCGTCATGATTTTATAAACTTCTATAAGGTCACCCCTCAGCCTCCGATGTTCCAGGGAAAACAGCCCCAGCCTGTTCAGCCTCTCCCTAAAGCGCAAATCCTCCAATCCTGGCAACATCCTTGTAACTCCTTTCTGAACCCTTTACGTTTCACAACATCCTTCTGATAGGAAGGAGACCAGAATTGCATGCAGTATTCCAAAAGTGGCCCAACCAATGTCCTGTACAGCCGCAACAAGACCTCACGACTCCTGTACTCAATACTCTGACCAGTAAATGAAAGCATACCAAACATCTTCTTCACTATCCTATCTACCTGCGACTCTACTTTCAAGGAGCTCTGAACCTGCATTCCAAGACCTCTTTGTTCAGAAACACTCCCAAAGACCTTACCATTAAGTGTATAATTTCTGCTCGGATTTGCTTTCCCAAAATGCAGCACCTCGCTATTGTCTAAATAAAACTCCATCTGCCATTGCTCAGTCCATTGGCCTATCTGATCAAGATCCTGTTGTAATCTGAAGTAACCTTCTTCGCTGTCCACTACATCTCCAATTTTGGTGTCATCTGCAAACTCATTAACTACACTCTTATGCTCACATCCAAATCATTTATATAAATGACGAAAAGTAGTGGACCCAGCACTGATCCTTGTGGTACTTCACTGATTACAGGCCTCCAGTCTGAAAAACACACTCCACCACCACCATCTGGCTTCTACCTTCGAGCCAGTTCTGTATCCAAATGGCAAGTTCTCCCTGTATTCCATGAGATCTAACCTTGCTCGCAAGTCTTCCATGGGGAACCTTGTCGAATGCCTTACTGAAGTCCATATTGATCATGTCTACCACTCTGCCCTCATCAATCCTCTTTGTTACTTCTTCAAACCACTCAATCAAGTTTGTGAGACATGATTAAACAGTGGCACCACGTTAGCCAACCTCCAGTCTTCTGGCACCTCACCTGTGACTACTGATGACACAAATATCTCAGTAAGGGGCCCAGCAATCACTTCCCTAGCTTCCCACAGAGTTCTAGTGTACACCTGATCAAGTCCTGGGGATTTATCCACTTATATGCATTTCAAGACAATCCACACCTTCTCCGCTGTAATATGGACATTTTTCAAAATGTCACCATCTATTTCCCTACATTCTATATCTTCCATGTCCTTCTCCACAGGAAACACTGATGCAAAATACTCGTTTAGTATCTCTCCTATCTCCTGTAGCTCCACACAAAGGCTACCTTGCTGATCTTTGAGGGGCCCTATTCTCTCCCTAGTTACCCTTTTGTCCTTAATGTATTTGTGAAAACCCTTTGGATTCTCCTTAACCCTATTTGCCAAAGCGATCTCATGTCCCCTTTTTACCCTCCTGATTTCCCTCTTAAGTATACTCCTACTGCCTTTCTACTCTTTTAAGGATTCACTCGATCTATCTTATCTGTACCTAACATGCTTCATTCTTTTTCTTAACCAAACCCTCAATTTCTCTCAGCATTCCCTATACCTACCAGCCTTTCCTTTCACCCTGACAGGAATATATTCTCTGGACTCTTGTAATCTCATTTATGAAGGCTTCCCATTTTCCTTACCTGCGAACATCTGCCCGCAATCTGCTTTTGAAAGTTCTTGCCTAATACCATCAAAATTAGCCTTCCTCCAATTTAGAACTTCAACTTTTAGATCTGGTCTATCCTTTCCCATCGCTATTTTAAACCAAGTAGAATTATGGTTACTGGCCCCAAAGTGCTCCCCCAACTGGCACCTCAGTCACCTGCCCTGCCTTATTTCCCAAATGTAGGTCAAGTCTTGCACCTTCTCTAGGAGGTACACCCATATACTGAATCAGAACATTTTCTGGTACACACTTAACAAATTCCTCTCCATCAAGTATTTTAAAGAAGTTCTAGCTCTAAAGAAGGGTCACTGGACTCGAAAGGTTAACTCTCTTTCTCTCCACAGATGCTGTCAGACCTGCTCAGTTTCTCCAGCAATTTTTGTTTTTATTTGTTTCAGACCTCCAGCATGCGCACTTCCTTTGTTTAATCTTGATCAGTGTAACTTCAGGAGTCCATTCATGTACAGTTAAACTTGGAAGTGATGAAATCATTTTTGGAACTATCCTGCTGTTCTACAGACTTCACTGCACTTGGACATTACAAATAGATTCAGCACTGAAATCCATGTAAGGGTTTGGAATTGGTGTACTTACTCATTAGTTAAAGATGCCAGAGTCATTTCAGATTGGTGCATTCAGGTGATAGTGAACATGCAAATACCCAATTATTGCCAATGAATCATTGCAGCATTGAAAACTTAATTCATCAAGTGGGCAGTTACATTCCTGCAGAGTTTAATTCTTGTACAACATTTGAAAAAGCATTTCCTCACTTTTTTTATCTAATTGGACTGTCTTATATGTATTTGTTACTGTTACTGTTTTGTGATGACTGAAAGTGGGATTCAAGGGTTGTCCTCATTTCCCTGAAAACTGGTTGAACGTTAGGGTTTGGGGCCTGGCTTTGCCACTCCTCTCCCTTGTAAGTTGCTGTTTCTCTGTATACAGCTGTTAATGTTCATTGTTTTGTAAACTGTATTGTTTAATAAAATTAATAAAAAAGAAAAAGCATTTTCTTTTAACTTTGTTCTCTGTCTCCTTAGTCCCATTTCTCTCCCTCCCATTCTTTACTTTGATTTCTATCCATGATTGTCCAGCTAAAGTAATGTTGTACATCATAATTCCTGCTTTAGATGGTGTCTGGGCTAATTGGCTAGCCGTAGAATCAGGCATTTGGATGGTATTGCCCAATTAATCCATGTCTGTTGATGGAAATCCAAGCACCTCTTAACCTTTGTACTGCCTGCCAATGTGCATGATTGCTGTCATCACTAACTGTGTTGTTCATGGTCTGCACTCACTCAACAGGGAGCCCACAATCATCAATTCCTGGCACTACTTTAAGCCAGTTTGCAGCTCTTAAAGATGAAAGATGCGTTCTGGCTGGAGAGCATGTTGTGAGTCATCCAGGTAATGACTCAATCCTGGAAAAACAGGGAAGAATGGCACAATGTGGGAGAAAACAATTTCTCACGATCTTACGCACTGTACTCAAGGTGTTGGGGGAGATAGACAGTAGGCAAGTTATTCTGACTCCACAACAGGCCAGGAAGTCCCCCAATACACATTCAAAAAATAATGCAATTTAGTAGAATTCAATGTCAAGCACCTAACCTCAAGGAGTGTCACAGGAAGTTCAATGATCGCACAGGAGTGCACAAAG
Organism: Chiloscyllium plagiosum; assembly: GCF_004010195.1. NCBI lineage: Eukaryota > Metazoa > Chordata > Chondrichthyes > Orectolobiformes > Hemiscylliidae > Chiloscyllium > Chiloscyllium plagiosum. The sequence continues at coordinate 25,627,132 of NC_057720.1, read as the reverse complement.
TCAGTAATGCATCTTCAAAATATTATATCAGACCAACTTCATTACCAGCCTCAAATACTGCTTAAGTCATTTCATCAGCATTCACTGACAAACAACCTGTATCCAACATAACTCAGATTGACTACTGACGTGGAGCATCACAGCATGTTCATATGCACCATCCCTTGCTAAGTTAGCACTGCTGCAAAACTCACACCGACATATCGCATCTCACAGGGGGTAAATACCGCCAGGCTATTCTATAATGACAATCACATCACACCATCTCCTCTGTTTTTGGCGATTTCATCGTAACTGGAGGAAGCAGGAACAAACTGAAGGGTAAAAAGGCTCCCATGAGGTGGTGCTGGCCATTACTGGAACAGCCATTCCTGATTCCGTGTGCAGCAGCAGAATGAAATCAGCCCAACAATGACTAATGTCATACCTTATCCTTTGCCTCATATAGCAAATCCTCCTCTTTCCACCGCTTGGGACCAAAACGTCAGTGAAAGGCAACCAGAGATGGGGAAGAATGATTTGTTTAGATTTGATATCTAAACTTGGTTTGTATTATTTATTATCTGTTGGTTTTCAGTTTTGCTGTGTACCTACCATATAATAATGCGATGCTCAGTGCCAGAAACCTATTGACTGATGGAGAATCAAGGTTGAGGTTGCTGGTGTCACATACAAATTTGTTGTTTACCAGACAGATCAGGATGATTGATGCTGTCACTGATTCCTCTTACTCCTCATTCACAGAATCCCTACAATGTGGAAACAGGCCATCTGGCCTAACAAGTCCAAACCGACCTTCCAAACAGTATCCCACCCAGACCCCATTCCCCTACCCTATTGCTCTACATTTCCCTTGACTAATGCAACTAACCTACACATCCCTGAACACTGTGGGCCATTTAGCATGGTGCCAATTCATCTAGCATGCATATCTTTGAATTGTGTGAGGAAACCGGAGCACCCAGAGGAAACCCACGCAGAAACAGGGAGAATGTGCAAACTCCACACAGAAGTGAACCTGGTGCAATGAGGCAACAGTGTTAACCACTCAGCCACCGTGTTGCCCTAATCCACTTTTCCATGCTCCTATTCCTCAGTTGCTCACTGTTTACCTGAGAATATGAATAGTTCTGTTATGGTGGCAATGCTGTATAACACGTAGTGGATCAGCAAGTCTTTGCCTGTTCTCTGCCAGGCTCACACAGCGCAATCCAGGCAGCGGGAGGATTGTACCCCAGTGCATTATCCATTCATGTGATGTGGAGATGCCAGTGTTGGACTGGGGTGGACAAAGTCAGCAGTCACGCAGAAGTATGACTGCTAACTTATCCGTCACATTCATTGTGGTATCAAGATTCTTAGTGTATCCATGTGGAGAATGTATACATAACTTGCAAACTAGCACTATCAGCCATGTGATCACCACATAGTACTCGGAACTCAGTTGGCACAAAAGCAGCAGGCACTACAGATTGCTAGAAAACTAAGCTATCATGAATACCAACAGGATACCGGGCATTGACCGGCATGCCTGTGGTCAGGCGCTACTCGAATGGAATCATTTCAGTTCTGGCACACAACAGAATTGAGATGATGGACCTGAAAGTGTTGTGTGTGTGGTTAATGACATCTGCACCACAGGGCAGCCAGCAAACCATTCTGCTCACCTTGTCTTTGATGATGAATGTCTCTGGTATGAATAAAATTTTTAACTAGCAGTCTGTGACCTCCCTTAAACATCAAGGTATAGTAACCTTCAAAGTCTGGCAAATATATCCAGCTCCAACCTAAAAGGGCCAGATACATAAAAGTTCATCATCACTGTCATCCTTCCAGCCATTAATAACGTGGTCTTTCCCCAGCCTGAAGATGTAGTTGTGACTGCAGCAGAGGACATCATTCATGGAGTGCAAGCATCTCCTGTATTGTACTTCCATTAAATTCAGGAAGGAAAATTGGTATCTGAACAATCTTGGAAGATCTGGCCTCCTGCTGAAATCTTTTCTCTTTCTCTCTCTTCCAGACTTTTCTTTTAAATACTGTAGAGCCTCTGTTCCCAGTCTAGCCATACACAAGGACAAATCTTATTAATACACCTCAAGTCTCGGAGCAAATAGTTTGTTTAGAAGCATTGAAGTTAGAGCTATTAATGCCTCCAGCTTGTGCCACACCGCTCCCTGTCAATTTTGTAACATAGAAAAGCTACAGAAGCACCATGCACTTGCAGACTTATACAAACAGTCGGAAGATATTGACCAGTAAGTAATTGATGGTCCTTTTAAATAGCATTGGTGGACAATGGGTTGGGTCACAGGGTGGGGCAGGAAACAGTGCAGCAATGGGATGCACCAATATGAATTATTCACTCAAATGATTGCATGCTCAGTTATGTGAGGTTAAACGAGATCATTGGCTACAATACGGAACTCCAAAGTAGCACCATTTCCATCAAATCGGTATTACACATCTGCTTACTTTGCATGTAGTCAGTGGGAGGTATCTGTTTATGCTTAATAACTTCACTACAGAGTGCAAGGTATGAACTCTCACACATGCACACAATATGATCTTGACCCTGGAATGGCATCTAAAATGTCCAACAGTGCTTTAGGTCCAGTCCCATGTCCTGTGTGTCTTCATGAAGATTGTGCTTGCCTAAAGAGCTATGCACAGAGATCCCTACACAGACAACAAGCAAAACTAATGCCATTTACAAAATACCTTGCAAGAACTCTAACAAACATTACATTGGACAAACAGTCAGAAAACTAGCCACCAGGACACATGAACATCAACTAGCCACAAAAGAACATGACCCTCTCTCACTAGTATCCTTACATACAGATAAGGAAGGACACCACTTTGACTGGGACAACACATCCATCCTAGGAAAAGCCAAACAGAAACATGCACGAGAATTCCAGAAGCATGGCATTCCAACTGGAACTCTATCAACAAATATGTTGACTTGGACACCATTTACCACCCCGTGAGAAAAAGAACAGGAAACAACATCACCATAGAAAATGACATCACCAACCCAAAAAAACCCAAACATGTAAATAGAAAGCAGGAAACATCAGCAGTGCTTCATTCGGAGGCTCGTTGAAGATGTAACCTAGTATGGTGACGAAGCATCTGAAAGTGAACTTTCTTGCTCAGTGAGCAAACCTACATCCAGAACCTCAACCTGAGCTACAAGTTTTCTCAAAACCTGTTAATATTGGCCACTTAATCAGCTGAATGTGTGATGAACGCTGTTCCTTTATTGTCCACTGCAAAATCAAAGGCTATTTGAAGGAGTTTTCACTTACTGGATCCAATGGGTTGATGGTGCAGTGCTGGAGAACAGTCTGGAGAAAGTTCAACTCTGGGATCCAGGAGCATGGTCAGAGGCTCAGGTAAGCAATGGGAAGCCTAGTGTTGACCGTTAAAGTAGAGGGGTGAGAGAGCTCAGAGGCTGGGGGTGAAGTGGAGCAGGAAGAAAATCAGAGGCCTCAGTGACAGGAGACTATAGGGTAATTGGAAAAAAAACTTGAGATCGAATCTGGTTACCAAGCAGGCACTCTGGACCCATGGAAAAGCGTTACTGACTGATCCAGCAGACCCTTATCTTGGTTTAGTTGCTGAGTCCCCAGATGGGAAACCTATATGGACTAGTACAAGTTCTATTGAAGTATACTGGTTTTGATCTGGATTCATACTGGAGATGACAATGATCCTGATTATTCCATCGGTCTGAAATCTAGCACCAATTGTTTTCATAAATTTTCAGCGTGGACTCAGATTACGCTGCCCTCAAACTCATAGTATCTCTTTGTGTCTTTTGGTGCACTCGTGTATAAAAGCCATATATTGAGGGGTATATTCATCATTTCTTTTTCTTAATCTTTAGACTGTTCCTGTCTCCCACCCATTCCACACTTTCCAGACTACAGGAAACCCAGCCAACCCAGCCAAAATGGAGGTATGCAACCTGATTATAATATTTAAAATACCAACCCATGAAGTTGGAGCAGATTAGCTGCCTGCTCCTCATGCTCCATATCCATTTAAAATCATTAAAAGCAAAAGTGAGCAGTATGTAGGTGGATTAGGATTAGATTTAGACTGTTAATCCAGTAACATCCCCAAACCTCACCCCAACCTGCTGTTTTGGGTGCAGTTAAAATTTCCCCCATTCTGCCCAATTGTGTTCTGACTATACCAAAGGAAATTTAACCATCCCGTCCTCAAGACATGTCTAACTGCATGTGTTGGACAATAATCACCATGAGTAGAACATAGAAGTAATGTATAATTAAATCCCAAATGCCAGTAAGAAAACCATAAACAGGTAATTTACAATCTTCTCAGTCTAGCTTGAAGGAAAAAAAAACTTTGGTGAATCAGAACTTTCAATTCATAATTTTCATGAAATGTTGCACATCATTTTGTATACACAGCACGTCTGCTGTTAATTGAATTTGGGTTACACTTGTCTAGTAAAAAAATGTATTCTGTTAAATTGATGTTCATTAGCGCCTTCCCCTGAATCAAACCTTACCAGCAGCTGGTGAAAATGAATATTACAAATATTGTTTCATTCTTTTACTTTCTAATTTCTTTTGTCTGGAGTCTCTGCTGTTGTATTTAAAAGTCTAAAATTAATCAAAAGTCTAAAATTTGATTACACCGAGATAAGTAGGAAACAGCAGAGCATTCACTGCAAAAAGTTAAATTTGAGGACCATTCTAAGCAGTTTCTAGAACCAAAACAAAAGTGTTTAAACGTTAAACACCATTCCAGATGTTTAGAAAGTCATGACATGGCATGCTTTTGCCCCATGGACAATTAAAATGATGGAACTGCATAAGAGGGATAACAACGCACAGTTAAACTTCATGAAGAGTTTGCTGTCCAAAATCAAAGTTATCATTTTAAATAATTTCTCAATTCTTTCCCCAATCAGACAGCAATTGTAATGGATATTTCTAATCGTGTGGGCACTCTTTCTCACGTTACTTACTAGCCAGTTTGAGTCAAAATATTAAAATTTCCATCCAACATCACACCTTTTTAAAAATCATTATAATCACAAAATTCAATTGCATATATTATTACCCTAGTGGTGAACCTGCTTGAGTTAGCATTTTACTGTCTGGTGGAACAAATAAGGAGATCTGCTTAGATCGCTGATGAATACACTCATTTACACAGTTGGGTCCCCTACAGTTGACACTGACATTTCAAAGAAGTAAATGTCTTATGTTTGTGTTCAGTGTTGACCACAGGGAAGATGGGGATTGGAAGACATGAGGAAGACATTAAAAAGAGTTTTAATTCAAAATAAATGAGTCAGTGTTATTATCAGGACTTTTAAAAAAATTTGTATGTCTGCCTATCTTTAAACATATATGAAAACAATATAGGAGAAATGTCAGTGAAGCCAGGAAGTAAGGAGCGAGAAGTACCCTCTGCACATTTACCATCAATCCCCCATTCTCAGGGAATGGATCAAGAAAGCATTTCGGACTGCATCAGCTTACAAAAGGATGTTTGCTTCATTTGACAATATTTCACTGCTTAGGCTTGATTGAGGACCAGTTATGAAACTTTATCAAGGCAACATTAGAAAAATTGTTCTCATTAATGTTGCCTGTTTTAATATTTTGCAGCAAAAGCTGAAAATGATGAGAGTATTTATACTTGTGTGTACACTATCCCTTCCCTTTGCTACAATAAGCACTGCAGAGAGGACTAATATATTTAATCTTTTATGTTTTTAGATCATGAAACAGATGAGAAAGAAATGGTCAGGACTCTGAAATAATGCTAAGACAAAACTGCACTTTCACTGCCATCTCAAATGGTATCTACGCAAATATATGAATTGGGTTCCAAACATAATACTCTCTCAGTAACAGAACATAACTAGCACTTGCCCATCCTTTCATATCTGGCACTGATATTTCCATGTTCATGATGTTGGTGGTTGAGCTTTACAGATGGTATTCCACAATAATTCCAATGTCACTTTAACATTTGCATATCATAGCTACACGTCAAAATGCTCCGTGGCACTAAGTCATCCATTCATGCACTGTGCGCATATTTCCTCCAAATTTTCATTCCTGATCAATGGCTTAAGCCTGAAACATCGATTCTCCTGCTCCTCGGATGCTGTCTGACCTGCTGTGCTTTCCCAGCACCACACTCTCAACTCTGATCTCCAGCATCTGCAGTTCTCACTTTCGCCAAATGTACGTTTGTTCTTTTAAAGAAAGCATAACAGCGTGGCAAACAACATCACTTGCATGGCAACAATCAGATGTCTAAATCTGCTATATTTGCCCATATACTTTCTAACACCGACCTAATACCGCTATAGTCACTATGCTGCACTGTAAAGAAATGATTGTAAGCTTCTTGACAGCCCATTGTCTTCACTGAAGAATAAAAGCTAGCATGCTGTATAAAACAAGTTGACAAAACCTTATCAGCCTGGCTTACAGAACTAACATTTACTGACTTCATCCAACTCTCTGCTTTCCAATTGTCTTCTGCCTTTTTTTTGGTGATCTATGCCATCCTTTATCAAGAAACTGAAACTTTAGTTCACAAGCAATGTATGTGATTTGCTTGCATGTCTTTCTCTGATAACTTCATCCTGGTGAGGATCCATGCTTAAATAAACATTTCAATCTTGCAGCTGTATCTCTAATTCATATTCCTTCACTGTACAGTTCCTTGTGAGAAGAGCCAGATAATGATTTTTTTCTGAACTTTGTATGGAAAGCAACTGACTTCCTCAACAGCATAGTCAGACTATAAATATCAATGCATAGCAAGTCAGATACAAATATAGCCTTCAGTTCATGGGTAGCATTTTGACATTCAAGTAAACTGTGGTGAAATTAAATTGAGTCATCAAATCGTAGAGTCAGAGAATCTTACAGCACAGAAAGTTACAAGTATTCACTCCATCCAATTTGTCTCCACTCTTTGAAGGAACGATCCAATTAGTCCCCTGAAGTCCACAATTTTTCTTTTCAAGGATATATCCACACCGACCCTCCGAAGAGCAACCCACCCAGACCCATTCCCCTACATTTACCCCTTCACCTAACACTATGGGCAATTTAGCATGGCCAATTCACCTAACCTGCACATTTTTGGACTGTGGGAGGAAACCGGAGCACCCAGAGGAAACCCACGCAGACACGGGGAGAATGTGCAAGCTCCACACAGACAGTTGCCTGAGGCGGGAATTGAACCCGGATCTCTGGCGCTATGAGGCATTTATTCAGTATTCATCTGTGTGGAGTTTGCACATTCTCCCCGTGTCTGTTTGGGTTTCCTCCGGGTGCTCCGGTTTCTCCCACAATCCAAAGATGTGCAGGTCAGGTAAATTGGCCATGCTAAATTGCCCATGGTGTTCGCTGCATTAGTTAGAGGTAAATATAGGGTATGGTAATGGATCTGGATGGGTTACTCTTCAGATGCTTGGTGGGGATTTGTTGGACCAAAGGGCCTGTTTCCATACTGTAGGGAATTTAATCTTTAAAAAAGGTGTAATTTGTCCTTTTTTCTGAAAAGAAGTTTTAAGGAGGACGTACAGAGCAGTCTGTGCACAGCTATTACAGTAAACACTTAGTGAAGCCTTCAGATTTTTTAAAGTAGGAATAATAGAAGCAGCCTGAATGGGTGTTGTTAAGCTCTCACAGAACCAGGACTTCTAGGGTTTTTTTTAAGTTTTTCAGTAGCAGAAGTTGTTGCTGGGCCTCAACTGGGTTTGGAAGCTGTAATACATCTCTCCCTGCTACACTCTCTCAGAGTTTTCTCTAGATGCTTGTCTCCCTGGGCTGCTAGAATTGTATGTGAGACAATCTATTTTGTTAGGAGAAAGTGAGGACTGCAGATGCTGGAGATCAGAGCTTAAAAATGTGTTGCTGGAAAAGCGCAGCAGGTCAGGCAGCATCCAAGGAGAAGGAGAATCGATGTTTCAGGCATAAGCCATTCCTTGCCTTTGCCACAGGTATGTTTATGGGATGTTACTATAATGTAACAATTACTGTTTAGTAGTAAAATACTCTGTTAAGTTTTCCAATAGCATTGTTCCAATTCTTTCTTTTGTTGTATTTTACCTATAGTATATGAATAAAGTGAGTTTTGCTGCAGAACTGGTAGTCGAACTAATTGAACTGCATCTGGAACAAAACACCTGGCACTTACTATTAAAATAAGAAAAGGTTAGGGTCTATTCTATTTTCCTAATACATTTTGAGGGGGTCTGGTGTGGTCCATAACAAGGACCTCATGAAGTGCAAATTGGTCCAACATTATGACAGTAGATCCAGACTCAAGCCCCAGCTGCTCCAAAGGTATGTGACAATATCTTTGTGAACAGGTTTCTAGGAAAGTCAGAGATGCATACAGAACTGAAACAGACGCTTCAGTCCAACCAGTCCATGTTGACCATAATCCAACCTAAACTAGTCCTACTGCTTGTGCTTGGCCCATATCCCTCCAAACAGTTCTTATTCATGTACTTATCCAACTGTCTTTTAAATATTTTGACTGCATCCATATCCATCACTTCCTCTGACAGTTCATTCCAATACAAACCGTTCTCCATAAAATAGTTGCCCCTCATTTTTTAAAAATCTTTCTCCTCACACCATAAAAATGTGCCCCACAGTTTTGAAATCCCGAGGAAAAAGATACCTACCATTCACCTTATCTATACCCCTCATGATTTTATAAATCTCTATAAGGTCACCTCTTAACTTCATATGTTCCAGTGAAACAAGTCTCAGCCTTTCCAGCCTCTCCATATAACTCAAACCCTCCAGTCCTAGCAAAATCCTGGCAAATCTTTTCTGAACCCTTTATGGCTTAATAATATCCATCCTGTAACAGGATGACCAGAACTGCACACAGTACGCCAGAAGAGGCCTCACCAACGTTCTGTACAATCTCAACATGATGTCACAACTTCTTATACTCAAAGGTCTGAGCAATGAATGCAAGCATGTTAAACGCCTTCTTAACCACCCTGTCTCCATGTAATGCAGACATCAAAGAATTAAGTACATAAACTCCTAGGTCTCTCTGTTCTACAACACTAACCAGGATCCTATTTTTAATTTAATAAGTCCTGTCCTTGTTTGTTTTATCAAAATGCAATATCATGTATTTCTCTAAATTAAACTCCACCAGCCATTCCTCAGCCCGTTGTCCAAACTGGTCAAGATCGCTTTGTAATCTTAGATATCTTTCTTCATTGTCAACTATACCAACAATTTTAGTGTCATCCACAAACTTGCTAACCATGCCTCCTATATTCTCATCCAAGTCGTTAATAAAAATGACAAGAAAAGAGGAACCAGCACCAATCCCTGTTGAACACCACTGGTCACAGGCCTCCAGTCCAAAAAGCAACCCTCCAACACCACTCTCTGTCTCCTGTGGTTAAGTCAATTTTGTATCCAATTAGCAAGCTCACTCTGAATTCCATGTGATCTAATTTTACTAATGAGGCTACCTTGCAGAACCTTATCAAAGGATTTACTAAAGTCCAAGTAAACAATATTCATTGCATCCTCAAAGAAATTAAACAAGTTTGTGAGACACGATTTCCCTCGCATTAAACCATGCTGAGTATCCCTAATTATTCCTTGCCTCTGCAAGTGCATATAAATCCTTTCTGTCAGAGTTACCTTGAATAACTTACCCAGCAGTGGAGTCAGACTCAAGGTCTTCTCCTTACATCCCTTCTTAAACAAATGCACTACATTAGCCATATTCCAATCACCCAGCACCTCACCCGTAGTTATAGATGACATAAATATTTCTGAAAAGAACCCTGCAAATTCCTCCCTAATTTCTCACAATGCCCTAGAATAGAGTAGATCAGGACCCAGAAGTTTATAAACTTTTTTTTATTTTCTAAGACTTCCAGCACTTCCTCTTCCATAATGTGAACTGTTTTCAAAACTTCAATCTTTATTTCCCTGAGTACTCTGGCCTCCATTTCTTTCTCCACAATAAAAACTGACATGAAATCTTCATTTAATTCTCTTCCATCTCCTGAAGTTCAACACAAAGATGACCCCTTTGATCTTTAAGAGGTCCAACTCTCTCTCTAGTTGCTGTTTTGCTCTTAATATATTTGTAGAATCTCTTTGCATTTACCTTAACCTTATACAACATAGAACATTACACTGCAGTATAGTCCCTTCGGCACTCACTGTTGCATTGCCCTGTGAAACCAATCCGAAGCCCATCTAACTTACACTATTCCATTCTCGTCCATATGTCTATCCAATGACCATTTAACTGTTGTAAAGTTGGCAGTTCTACACCTGTTGCAGGTAGTGCATTCCACGCTCTTACTACTATCTGCCAAGACAATCTCATATCCCCTCTTTGCCATCCTGATCTCCCTGTTAAGAATGCCCTTACCCTCTTTATATTCTTCAAGAGATTCATTTGAACCCAGTTGCCCATACCTAATTTATGATACTTTTCCATTCTTGATATATTCCCTGGTGCATCGGAGGCTGAGGGGTGACCTTATAGAAGTTTACAAAATCATGAGAGGCATGGATAGGATAAATAGACAAAGTCTTTTCTTTGGGGGTGGGGGAATCCAGAACTAGAAGGCATAGGCTTAGGGTGAGAGGGAAAAGGTAAGAAAGGAAGCTAAGGGACAACTTTTTCACACGGAGAGTGGTGTGTGTATGGAATAAGATGCCAGAGGAAGTGGTGGAGGCTGGTACAATTATAACATTTAAAAGGCATTTGGATGGGTATATGAATAGGAAGGGTTTAGAGAGATATGGGCCAAGTGCAAGCAAATGGGACTAGATTAGGTTAGGATATCTGGTTGGCATGGACGAGTTGGACTGAAGGGTCTGTTTCCATGCTGAACATCTCTATGTCTCTATGACTAGACGCTCATTATCTTTCTTCATTTATTATTCTCTAAGCCTACCAGTCTTACCTTTCACGTATAAGACTGAGCACACTTCAAATACAACTTGTTGACTATGAGGTGATTTGTTATGCTTGTAATTCTGAGAAGATACTACTTCAGTACAACTGCTTTAATTTTGTATCTTGCATCATTTTAGTTTAAACCAGATGGTTGTCCTAAGAGATTGTGTACATATGATTAGGCAGGTAATGAAACAGTTGTTGAACTTGTGACTGGAAAGTTTAGATTTGAAATACCCATGAAATGGCAGCTATTTATTAATTGTCTTTTAGAAGGTTCTTTGTGTAACAAAAGACTCTGTAACTAAGTAACTCAGAGCTGCTGACCTGTAAACTGCTGACATTGCTGACCTGAATTGGCACAAAGCCCAGTGAATGTGTAGAGCTGCACGTAGTGCAATTATCAGCATAGCTCATAAGTCATCCTTCAGAATAACAAGGCATTACATTTATTACAGAGTGCTACAGCGAGCACATACTGACAATAATGTGCTATTGCAAATATTGTTCTGTTAGCTGCTTCTGAAATATCTTTTGGAAAGTCAACAAAAGGTTTAGTACAATGGAACAATTAATCTTTTGTAATATAATAACAGTTCATGGCTGACTAAAAAGTAACTATAAACACTATTTGTACAATATGGCATATTATTAAAAGTGAAATGTGGACAGAAGAGTTCAATTTCATACTACGACTGTGACCAAGTAAATCCATAATCCCAGTTTGCGCTTTGCATTGGAGGATTAGAGAATATTGAGAGCACTGATGATAACAGTGCTCACTTCACTCAATGACTTTACCTTGCCCATACCATAGTGGGAGGAAAGCATTCAGTGGGAAAAGAAATCGGAATGAAAGTAACATTCAATTTTTTTTCGAAAAGGTAGTATGATCTGCATCTTGTCAGTACTCGTAATCTTCCATCTTTTCCTATCAAGGTAACATTTTGAGAGATTGAATTATTGCCTTAAGATGCAAGATGGTGGCGGATCAAACTTCTCCACCAATTAAGTCGTACTCCTTATCTATGTTGCTGTAAATGTCACAATAAAAAAAAGATGCTGTTGACATTTCTGTGTTCAGAGGGAAATCTGCAGAAATGCATGTTGAGAAGAAAGGCATCTAGTCCTGCCCATCAAAATGGACATGATTGACTTAAAAGGTCAAGGTCATGGTTGTCCTTTGGATCAATCAGGCCTGATCTAGCAAAAGGGTAGGCATGATTAAATATTGCATAAACAGCAATCCCTGGATTCATCAATACTTCTAACTAAGATGCCCCACAACTTTGAAGTGAATGACAGGGTACATTCCCTTTCTTTGCAAGAAATTACAGCTGCAGAATCTGAAGTAGCTCTGTTTTAATGTCTGTTTGTCTCATGGTGTGATTTCTTCAATAAAAAAAGAGAATAGGTAGACACTCTGTGTGGCCTCCAATCTCCCAATTCCTTTTTCTCTCTCTTCTGCCTGTCTCAGTAGTTTCCAAGATTGCTTCTTCTTCAATTCAAATGAGTGCTTGCCTGCAGATTAGCCCTGTCCAGATACTGGCAGTGTCTTTCTGCCAGCTTGTCCTATGGCAGGTGGGTTGCTTTGCAGTTTCTATAAAAGCTGTGCAGATGTGTGAGCTAATGATGAAAAAGCAGCATTTTGCAAGGAGGATTGCACTTGAGGGATTGATGTGTATCTGCAGGGTGAAACTTGAGACGGTTAGCAGAAGAGTGAAGTGTTTCCTGGCTGTTACTGGGAAAAAAACAGAATGCTGTTTGTTCTCAAAACATAAGAAGGATGAATGGTCTGAATGAAGTTAAAAATCACACAACACCAGGTTATAGTCCAATAGGTTTAACTGGAAGCACTAGCTTTCAGAGCACTGCTCCTTCATCAGGTGGTTGTGACGTAACCATCTCATGAAGGAGCAGTGCTCCAAAAGCTAGTGCTTCCAATTAAACCTGTTGGACTATAACTTGGTGTTGTGTGATTTTTAACTTTGTAAACCCCAGTCCAACACTGAAATCACCAAATCATGATCTGAATGAGAACTGCTGATACATTGCCCCATTGTAATTGAAAAAGTTTGCAGAGAGAAATGTCGCATCAAGCTTTTACCCAATGATGAGGCGATTACAAAGCAACAACATTATTACTGGGTAAGGTTACTGGACATCTCAAACTGTCCTGGAAGTGCTGCTTCCAGTACTGACATTCTCAAGAACCTCCTTGTAGACTTGGTGTTGCATTTTCTTGGACTGCCTTCTGATAGTATTGGAGACAAAAAGAAACTGCAGGTGCTGGAATCCAAAGTAGACAGCAAGCCAGGCAGAATCAGGAGGTGCAAAAGTCGATTTTTCAGGTGTAACCCTTCTTCAGGACTGGGGATGGGTGTGGTGGGAGTTGCAGATAAAGGGGGTGGTGGGGGCAGAGTGTAAGTGGGGATAGGTGACGACAGGTAGTGGGGATGACCTTGTTGGTCAAAGGGAGGAAGGAATCCCGTTGGTGGCAGGGAGCAGTGGCAGGGAGGGGGAGGGGCTGGCAAAGGAGTCAGGGGATGGGGAAGGAGGTTATTTGAAATTGGAGCACTCAATGCTGAGTCCTCTGGGCTGTAGTGTGCCCAGGCAGAAGCTAAGGTGATGTTTGTCCCATTGGCGCAGTGGTTTGTTTTGGTAATGGAGGAGGCCAAGGATGGTCATGTCGGAAGGGGATGGTTGGGGGAATTAAAATGGGCAGTGACTGGGCCCTGCAGGCCTAGCCGCAAGGCATGGTGAACCGTTCCCTAAGTTTACGATCCCACAAAGGCCTGCACCCAGTACATCCAGAAATGCAGGATGAGTGTCATAGACTTCCTTACAGTGTGGAAATAGGTCATTCAGCCTGCGGAGTCGGCATCAACCCTCTGAAGAGCATCCCACCCAAACCCAGCCCATCCTCATAAACTCACATTTGCCATTGTTAATCCAACTGGCCTGCACATCCCTGGACACTATGGGGAAATTTAGAATGGCCAATCCACCTAACCTGCACATTTTGTGATTGTGGGAGGAAACCGTAACACACAGTAGAAACCCACACAAACATGTGGAGAATGTGCAAACTCCACACACATACAGTCCCCTGAAACTGGAATCAAACCTGGTGCTATGAGGCAGCAGTTCTAAGCACTGAGCCACTGTGCCACTCATGTCAGCTCAGTTTAAATAGGAGGCACGTCCCCCACACCCCACACCCACAAGAAATCCCAGCTCCAGAATGCTGGACAACCAGATAGATTGTTGATGAGATTTAAATGAGATGTGAGTGTCAGAACCATGTAAACATCTTGCTATTGACATCAAACATCTCAATTACCTCAATCACTGTTTTCAACATGTATCAACAACAGTCTACCTTTTCTTTTGCTGTGTGAAAGATGCTCAAGTTAATTAATAGAATTAATTGGTTTACTTTTATTCTCTTACTGTTCTCTTCAGCTCATCTTGTCAACATATCTTCTTATTGGGTTTTGATTAATTTCTAAGCTTGGTGTGTTTTGAAACAGACCAAATTGCACATCTGAGATTATCATTCCCACTTCATTTCTCTACTCTATCTCTATTTTGTCTCTTATCAGTTCCTCCCTTTCCTCCTTCCCACTCCCCATTCTTTTTGCATTACCGAAACAATATTGAAGTACCTTTACGTATAAAATGTCCCCAACATTCATCAGGGAGTGTGGCACGGAGAAAAGTAAAAATGGACCTTAGAGAGTGCAGCTCAGTTTGAAATCTGAAAAGCCACCATCGGAAACCTTCCCACACCCACAGAGCAGCAACAAGAAAACTGCCACCAGCAAAAAGGAAAATAACAAGGTAAGATGCCAATTTTAAAACAGGCAGAAGACTTCAAGATCACCTTGAGGTTTCAAACCTGCAGCAACACCCAAGTTCACTGCTGCTGATGAGAAGAGCCTGTCCACTGACACGGATGTTTGTCTTTCGAGCTGAAACTTAGGTCGCGCTTATGAGCTGAACATGACAATTCATGTGGGTTCAGCTGGACTCCATTTTGATCCTTTGGAGAAACATCGACCAGCTGTCAACAAAGAGGTGAGGAGAATTCTGTTTTGGATACGTCAAGGCCATTGGTAAAAACTGTTCCCACTGTAGTTGCACAGCAGAAGAGTAGAAACTGATGAAGCAAGGAAAACAATCACTTTGCCTCATGGAGAAAAAACCCACTGGGGAACTAAAGCAGTTGAGAAATTCTGCTAGTGCAGCTAAATTGCCCTCTGGTGGATACTGATATTACGACACAGGGACTTCTAGCTAGCATCTTCAAGGTTTCAAAGTGTTATTATTTGGAATGATAATCTCAGATGTGCAGTTTGATCTGTTTCAAAGCACACCAAACTTAGAAATTAAAGAAGCCCAATAGGAAAAGTTAGATTGACACGATGAGCTGAAGTAATGTGGAAGGAGACCTATGTGAACAACATGGACCTAGTGAACTAAATGGTATTGTTTCAGTTCTAGAATTTCTATATAACAATATATTCATTACCTGTGTGACCCTCAATTGTAATGAATTTCAGTTCGGGCATTTCCCCAATTATGGAATCATTGCTTCCATAAATGCTGATCAAGAGAGAATATAAACTTCAAAACATATGGCAGCAACGCTACTTCTTTAGCCTACACATGACATGAACTATTGGATTTATATGCTTTCCACAATTTAGGAAAATATCCCAATGTGCTATTTAGGAACAAAAGGAATTAACACGAAAATCATTATTGTGGTAGAGTAAGGAGTGATGGTCGATAAACTTCGTGATTTTGAGAAAGCTTTGAAAGGTAGAGGAAGTTGCAGAGAGTAAGTTTGAGATTCCTGATGAAGGGCTTTTGTCCGAAATGTCAATTTTCCTGCTCCTCGGATGCTGCTTGACCTGCTGTGCTTTTCCAGCACCACTCTGATCTTGACTCTGATCTCCAGCATCTGCAGTCCTCACTTTCGCCACACAGATTTGATATGCTATTTTACTAAGCAGTGGGATTCTAGGACAAATAAGGCTTATTTTATCCTACAGTGCTGAGCCAAATAGTCAAGGAAAATCTCATTTTTGGGTTTCTTTACTTTCTTCAAATCTAAATATTTTTAGTATAATTCAGAATATATGATCACTAAACTCTATCTCTTTGGCCTTGTGCTATAGCTAGGTCAGAAACTGAACAAAATTCAAAAGTATTTAAAACTCAAAAGATCAATATCTTACCAAGGTACCAATAAAGAATCACTCAGATGCAGGTTGAGTTTCCAATTTTACCACATGATTTCACAGCATCATCTTTGTCCCCACAATTCAAGAGGAGTTTGTCTGATCACAGCCAGTTTTTCAATTTGATAGCTACTTGGCCATAGAAAAGAAGATCGTGTTATTAAACTTCATAGTCATGAGTCATAGAGATGTACAGCATGGAAACGAGCTCTTCAGTCCAACTTGTCTATGCCAACCAGATGTCATAAATTAATCTAGTCCTATTTAACAGCATTTGGCCCATATCCCTCTAAACTTTTCTTATTCAAAAACCCATCCAGTTGCCTTTTAAATGTTGTAATTATATCAGCCTCCAGCACTTCCTCTCGCAGTTCATTCCATACACATACCATCCTCTATGTTAAAAAGTTGCCCCTTTGGTTCATTTTAAAAATCTTTCCCCATTCACCACTAGATTTGGAAAAGACCTTGGCTATTCACCCGCTCCATGTCCTTCATGATTTTATAAACTTCTGTCAGGTTGCCCCTCAGCCTTTGATGATCCAGGGAAAATAACTCCAGTCTATTCAGCCTCTCCTGACAGCTCAAACCCTCCAACCCTGGGAACATCCTTGTAAATCTTTTCTGAACCCTTTCAAATTTCACAACCTCTTTCCTAAAGCAGGGAGACCAGAACCGAATGCAGCATTCTAAAAGTGCCCTAGCCTAACCAGTATCCTGTACAGCTGCAACATGACCTCCTGACTCCTATACTCAAACCACTGACCAATAAAGACAAGCGTACCAAATGCCTTCTTCACTATCCTATCTACCTGTGACTCCACTTTTAAGGAGCTATGATCCTGTACTCTAAGGTTTCTTTGTTCGGAAACACTCCCCAGGACCTTGCCATTAACTGTATACGTCCTGCCCCATTTATCCTATCAAAATACTGCACTACATTTATTTAAATCGAACTCCATCTGCCACTCCTCACCCCACCAGCCCATTGAAGCAAGGTTCATAGTACTCTGACATAACCTTTTTGATTGGCTTGATGCACCATCAATTTTAGTGTCATCTGCAAACTTACTAACTATATCTCCCATATTTACATCCAAAACATTTATATAAATGATGAAAAGCAATGGACTCAGCTCTGATCCTTGAGGCACACCATTGGTCATGGTCCTCCAGTCCAAAAAGCAACCCTTCACCACATTCTCTGTCTTCTACCTTCGAGCCAGTTATGTATCCAAATAGCTTGTTCTCCCTCAAGAGTGTGGTGCTGGAAAAGCACAGCAGGTCAGGCAGCATCCGAGGAGCAGGAGAATGGATGTTTTGGGCATAAGCCCTTCATCAGAGTTAACAAAATACATATTTGTATCACTTAAACTCCCTTGTCCTATCATAGAAAATAACAATTTGCTTCCAACTGTTGTATAAAACTAGGACATTAGTAATAGATTTACAGAGCAGCTCTTCTACCTGTCTCAAGATTTAAGAAAGCTATCTGTTCCTCGCTCAATAGTTTAAGACAGAGTCTCTAATTTGAACATCACAGATTGATAAATACTTGCAAAAATAGTGTTCTGAACTAGCCAGATTTAACAACTTGATTTTTTTTTAAATAAAGTATGAGGAATAGACATAATAAATTAAATGCTTGAGAACATTTTGTCAGAAGTTTATTTTCATGAAGAAAACAAGGCTGGAATAGTAATGGCAAACAATGTATTCTTCCAAAAATTAGGAACTGGTGAACATAAGAATAAGCAGCGATCTTAAAAGAGTTCTCAAGAATATTATCTGAACTGTTTCCGCTTCTGATAAGGACCCTTATGGGAAACTGATAGCAAGTGCAAGAGCCAAGGGGATTCAATGTAATTGAGCACATTGGAAACAGAATTGGCTGAATGGCAGGAAACAGAATGTAATCATCGAAAGGTGTTTGTGTGACTGGAAGCCTGTGACCAATAAGTTTCTGCAGGGATCAATGTTGGGATCCCTGCTATTTGTGGTATTAACAATGATTTAGGCTTGAACCTAGAAGGGTTGATCAGTAAGTTTACAGATAATAGCAAAATTGATGCAGTAGTAAATACTGAGGATTATAACCTTAGATTACAGAAGGATATAAATGGGCTGGTGAGGTGTGTTAATAGGTGGCAAATGAAATTCAATCTGGATAAGTGTGAGCTGATGCACTTGGGGAGGACAAACCAGATAAGGGAATATATGATGAATGATAGGATGCTGGGAAGCACAGAGGATCAGAGGGACTTTTGTGCTATTGTCCACGAACTTGATTGAGTTTTTTGAAGAAGTCACAATGAGGGCAGAGTGGTAGACATGATCTATATGGACTTCAATAAGGCAGTCGACAAGGTTCCATGTGGGAGATTGGTTGGTAAGGTTAGATCTCATGGAATACAGGGAGAACTCGCCATTTGGATACAGAACTGGCTCCAAGATAGAAAACAGAGGGTGGTGGTGGAGGATTGTTTTTCAGACTGGACTGCCACAAGGATCGGTGCTGGATCCACCACTTTTCATCATTTATATAAATGATGTGGATGTGAGCAGAACAGGTATAGTTAGTTAGTTTGCAGATGACACCAAAATTGGAGGTGTAGTGGACAACAAATAAGGTAACCTCAGATTACAATGGGATCTTGATCAGATGGGCCAATGGGCTGAGGAGTGGCAGATGGAGTTTAATTTAAATAAATGTGAAGTGTTGCACTTTGGGAAAGCAAATCTTAGCAAGACTTATACACTTAATGGTAAGGCCCGAGGGAGTGTTGCTGATCAAAGAGACCTTGGAGTGCAGGTTCATAGCTCCTTGAAGGTGGAGTCGTAGGTAGATAGGATAGTGAAGAAGGTGTTTGTTATGCTTTCCTTTATTGGTCAGAGAATTGAGTACAGGAGTTGGGAGGTCATGTTGTGGCTGTACAGATCATTGGTTAGGCCACTTTTGGAATATTGCGTGGAATTCTGGTCTCCTTCCTATCAGAAGGATGTTGTGAAACTTGAAACGGTTCAGAAAAGATTTACAAAGATGTTGCCAGGGTTGGAAGATTTGAGCTATAGGGAGAGGCTGAACAGGCTGGGGCTGTTTTCCCTGGAACGCCGGTGGCTGAGGGGTGATCTTATAAAGGTTCATAAAATTATGAGGAGCATGGATAGGATAAATAGACAAAGTCTTTTCCCTGGGGTTGGGGAGTCCAGAACTGGAGGACATAGGTTTAGGGTGAAAGGGGAAAGATATAAAAGAGACCTAAGGGGCAACATTTCCACGCAGAGAGTGGTGCGTGTATGGAATGAGCTGGCAGAGGAAGTGGTGGAGGCTAGTACAATTGCAACATTTGATGGGTAAATGAATAGGAAGGGTTTGGAGGGATATGGGCTGGCTGCTGGCAATGGGACTAGATTGGGTTGGGATAGCTGGTCGGCATGGACAAGTTGTACCAAAGGGTCTGAATCCGTGCTAGAAACCTCTATCATTCTATGACTCTCTGACTCTTTAAAGTAGCACGATTAGTAGATGAAGTGGTTGAAAAGGCATATGGGAAAGTTACCTGTGTTAGCTGAGGTGGAGAATTTCAGAGCAGGGAGGTGATGCTGGAACTGTATTAAACATTGTTTAGATCACAACTGGAATACTGTGTGTAGTTCTGGAATCCAGATTCAAGAACAAGGGGCAGAGGAGATTTGCCAGGATTTTGCATGAGCCGGAATGTTTTCATTATGAAGAGTGAGGAGCAACGGAGACCCAAAGGAGGATATGTTTGGGATGTATAATATTCTGAGGGACATAGATTGTAGAGACAGGAAGACACTGATCCTCTTGACAGATCAACCAATGTCCAGGGTGTATTTATTTAATTAATGGGACAGGAGGCTTAGAAGGGATGTGAGGATTTCTTTATCACCCAGACGGCAATATGAATCTGGAACTCACTGCCTGTAATGATGGTGAAAGCAGACACCCTCAGCATAGTCAGGCAGCAATGTGGCTCAGTGGTTAGTACTGCTGCCTCACAGCACCACGGACCCAGGTTTGATTCCAACCTCAGGCGACTGTCTGTGTGGAGTTTGTATGTTCTTGTTATGTCGCTTGGTGCCCTGGTTTCTTCCCACAGTCCAAAGATATGGAGGGATAGTGTCCAGGGATTTGAAGGTTCAGTGGATTAGCCAGGGGAAATACAGGAAAGTGGATCTGAGTGGGATTCTCTTTGGAGGGTCAGAATGGACTCAATGGGCTGAATGGCCTACTTTCGCACTGTAGGGATTCTAAGAAGTATTTAAATATGTACTTGGGCCAAGTGCTAAAATTGGGGTAGAACAGTTAGGTGCTTTTACTTGACCAGTTCAGATTTGATGAGCCAAAGCCTCCTTTTCCTGTGCTGCACAGTGACAGAGGACTATGTTTCAATATACGGGGCTGAAATGTAGACACTGAGAAGAATGGATGTCTAAATACTAGAAAGTAGTGAAATGTTGTTTTGCAGAATGTTGAGTGAATCAGTTGTAGAGAAGCTAAGAGTTAAGGACATGGACTGGTGGTATTATCACTAAACTGTTCATCCAAAGTGCTTGATAATGTCCTGGGGATCCGGGTTCAAATATCACCATGGCAAATCTGGGAATAAGAGTCTAATGGTGACCATTAAACCATTGTCAATTGTCAGGAAAAAACCTTTAGGGAAGGAAATCTGCCATCCTTTCCTGGTCTGGCCTACATGTGACTCCAGATCCATAGCAATGGCACTTTTAACAATTAGGGATGAGCAATAAATGAGCCAGGAATATGCACGCCCCATGAATCAATAACAATGAAAATGATCTCAGGATATAGAGGAGGAAAGATAGTTAGTCGATATCAGCAAGAAAAGGCACAAGAGTGAATGGGTTTTTATTCTAAGGCAAGACAACTTGCTGAAGGAGATGATTGAAGGAAGACAATGATTATGTTAAACAATTTGTAAGTGATAATGTTCCTGTGAGTAACTCAAGAGGAAAGTATAAGATCACAAGGGCATGTTAAAAAAAATGAGATGTGCCCTTAGGTACATCATTTTCTATATCATGAAATGCATATTTGAATGAATCTAACACTTTCTAAATTGATCAGTTTGAAATGCTACTCAGATCTCCTCACTAAAATACTAATTGTGTTAAGGTGCATTAAACTTGAGGGAAGTTGGCTTTTGATTCTATATATGTCTTGACAGAATTAACTATCTATTTGGCAGCACAGAACTTCAATATTTCAGCAAGAAATATAAATATGTTCAAACCAAGCTGTTCACAGATGTTATTACACAACTCTGGAGCAGGTGGGACTTGAACCCAGGCCTCTTCAGTGATGGAACAGATACTCCCACTGTACTACAAAAACCAAGAATTAAAGTCTGAGTTGAAAGCCAGAAGTGCTGGCCTGTTTAAGGACTAAACCCAACATGTGGGCATTATTAGCATCATGCTATAATCATCTGCGCTAACCAGGAAAAAGAAGGACGTGCTGTTGAAATTTTTTGTCTTGTGTTCATCAGGAACAATGCAAGAATGCCAAATTTCAAAGAAAGCATCCAAGTTATGCATGAGAAGAGGGTCGTGATTGGTTGCCAAGTTAATTCTGATTGGTCAAAGTATTGCCACTTGAGAATGCATCCAGGAACTACTGTCATCCAGACTTTATTTAATCCAAAAATGTACGATGCCTGAAGTTGTTCCTTTTTTATGCAGAGGACAGGTGCTTTGGTATAGCTACATGTGGCTTCTAGCAAGTGTGAGTGAGGCACTGTGGGTCCAACTGATAATTTTAGTGCTCTCAGTATGATTCAATAAGTGCAGTCGAACTGCAGAAATGCATTTAGCAGTGGATATTAAATTCTGCTTTGCAAGCACAAGCTCATTCCGTATGCTCAATACTCTGCTTATTGCGAATGGTCAAATGGATATGCTGTTTGATGTGATCTGTTTGTTGTTAGAACACAAGGCCTGAACATCTAGCATTGTACTAGATAAACTTCATATACCACATTAATTCATCTACGTGTAAGTAGAATGTCTTTTCTCACTTGGTTAAAAATCACACAACACCAGATTATAGTCCAACAGGTTATTTGAAATTACTAGCTCTCAGAGCACTGCTCCTTCAACAGGTAGATACTGGAATAGTATTATAGGACACAGAATTTATAGTAAAAGATCGAAGTGTCATATAACTGATGCAGTGTATTGAACAAACCAAGATTGATGTTAAGTCTTTAATCACTTAGAATGAGAATGCAGATGTTGATCATTAATATGTAAATCCCAGAACTTCTTTCAAGTCACAGTCCTGAGATAAATTAAGGCTTTATCAGTATATATTAAAAAGGTGACATTTCAGCTCAGACAATGCACTAAAAGTTGGGGTTAGAGTCTGTCTGTATCCCAAACTTGAGTCAGACCAGCTCTATTTCCAAAGTAGAAATTTATAGAACATCACATTGACTGATTGTCTACAGATTGATTGCTTTTGGAACAAAATAGAATGTATCTGCAATTACAAATCTGCAATCTGAATAGAAACATAAGGCCAACATGTCATGAATGCAGTCAGTGACAAGCCTTCACATAGAATTAACTAGTCTGAACCTCCCCCATCCCCACGTCGAGCGCTGCTGGCCAATCAGAAGCTGGCAGTTTTCACAATCAGCATTGCTTGGGAGGAGCTGTTTCCTTAAGGATACCCAGGATGACAGATAACCAAGGTCAAACAGAAGTGATGTGTGAGAAAGAGAAGTCATTCTGGAGTCGGCTGGCACAGGGAAAGAACAGCACAAAGTCAGAAGCAAGAGCAAGGGGCAAACTTTCAGCCAACACTCCTCTGCCATTTGTCCAGTTTCTCAGTCAACCACAGATTGCATTCCTTCCCAGCTGACAAGCTGCCAGCACAGGTTTACTTATTGAACGAGTCGCATCGCAGCAGGGTTAATCCTTTGTGGTGGTGGGATGAGGCCATAAAATAGTCCTTAACCGTTCAATTAATGGCCCCAGTTCACAGTGGAGAAGGAAGCTGAACCACCAACTTTCCAACTGTGAACTTAGTTCTGGTTATGATCAGAAGGGTATGCATTTCAATCATGCCATCAATTCACTGGCATTCCCACCTCAGCCTCATCAACTCAGATACACAGCATTCTACCCAGCCACTAGTTAATCTTCTTTTGATTCCCTTGATGTGGAAAAATTTTGCCCATGACCTTGGGAAAATACCCTGCCTACTATTCTTTAAATAGAATTGTCAACCTTTGCATCCACCTTACTGGGAAAACAGTGCCTTAAATTAACATGGCTTTATTTTAAAGATTGAGCTTGCATTTGTCTGAGTGAACATTAACAAGGTTCTTTAAAAATAACTATATACAAAGGATGGGCAGAGAGGGCATCCTCTAGGATCCTACAGACTCTGGCTTAGGCTGTGAGAAAATTTGATTGTAGAGGTAACTCTAACACTTTAACATTGCCACCCTTTAAAAGGATGATGACAGAATGTAATTCTCTCTTTCAATACTATCTGTGGCCAGTTCTGAGAAAGGGATGAAATTGGTGGATGAAAGGAAGGGTGAAGAGCAGTTTGTAGATGGGGAAATTGAGGTTTTCCCCCTGACTCAGAGAGTAGGAGCGTAATGTTATCTCAATAGTGCTATCAGTTTCAGAGATATTTCAGCATGGGGCTGGTCATCTACAGTCAAACATATTTGCGTAGAAATACAAAGTGAATCATCGTCAGTAAGGAAAGAGGCTTCTGGAGCAAGATCTATAAAAGACTCCTGCATCGCACTGTGGTTTGTATATATTCTGAAGTTATTTATCAAAAGATTATCCACATTCTGCAGATGCTCTCCATCAATAATAAGACTTTGCTTTTCCATAATAACCTTTTGCAAATTTAAATCAAGATTTGGATTCTCTCTGTCTCCCTTTTAAGAGTTTATTTTTCAAATAGCAGATTATCATTCGTTGATTGTCTCAGAAACATTTCTTCAGCAATGATCAATCACAATGATCTTGGAGCTCTGAATATTTCCATAAAAGAGAGAGACGTTTACCTCCATCAAAGTAGCTCTTTGTTGTGTCAATTGTGTGATAACACTGGCTGTCATTTTGGAACATTTTTGGAAATCTTGTGCTTATTTTTTCAGTCTGAGGCTTGATAGCATTGTGTTTCTTGAAGTAGTTAGACAGCTCTAATTTTTGTTTCCTTTTTGATCTGTTAGAGCTCCTTTTAATGTTTGACTTGAAGCTTTTCCAATGCATTTAGCAAGACTACAAACTCTGTACTCTGTCCTCTAAACTTTGGCTGAGAAGAAACCTCAAGAATTTCATGACTTGTTGATGAATGTATTGTAGACTTCAGCTGCCTCTTCGGCAGTTTAAAAAATTCTGACCATTGAATATTGTTACAATGCAACTCAGACTAAAGTATCTCCTTTTCTCTGCACAGTCTTCTATTAGCTGTTTGCAGTTATAGAACTATCACGTATTGAGCCAATTCTGAAGTTTGATATTTCCCTCTAAATGATGTCTCCTGTTCATCATTTTAAGGATTTATTGCATAAAATTAACTTTTGTTAATAAAAGTGGTGTATTATCCATCCTACCAGATAATTAATTGTCCATGAATCTGTATTGATCCTATGAACCTCCTTCCCTTTCTAACTCCACTATCCAAGATATCTCAGATGTTGTTACTTTGTTCACTGCAGTAATTTTAGTGTGTTCATTAGAGATTGAACTAATATAATATCTTCTTCGACTACTGTCCCTTTAAGGTTCAGAGTATCTACAACTTGTGCCTGCATTTTGCACTTAGCCTGTAACACTGACAGTTCCTTTACCTTGAGTAGAATTGTCTGCAACTTTGTCAAGGATACATAGGCATCAAAATCAGTCACAGAGTCATAGAGTCACAGAGATGTACAGCATGGAAACAGGCCCTTCGGTCCAACTCATCCATGCCCTGACAGAAAATTGACCAAACAAAATTAAACAGCAGCCAACAGCTATTGGCTACAGGGAACAGTGCAAACTAAGGTCAGATAGGTCACTAAGGTTCCGGGGAACCACTTAGAATTAGCCTGAGATTTGTGTATTGGAGGAGTATCGATAAGATTTTCTAACACTTTGACTCCTAGCCAGTACCTGAGGCCATGCACTTTACACCTTCCCAGAATGGCAACAGTGAGGGGGTTTGCATGACCCCATTGGAGGAGGCTTTGAACACACTTATTATCCCATTACTCAGAGGTGACAGAACATTCAGAAAAGTCTGGGGCAAAGGGGTATAAAGCACAGTCCTGGAATCCAACCCCTCAGCAAAGACTTGATCTGACCCAGCTGCGCAAGTCTGATTATCTGGAAAGAGCAAGACAGTGGGCACGAGACAATGAGCAAAAGAGAGTGAAAGGATCCAC
The DNA here is from genome assembly GCF_004010195.1 of Chiloscyllium plagiosum. NCBI lineage: Eukaryota > Metazoa > Chordata > Chondrichthyes > Orectolobiformes > Hemiscylliidae > Chiloscyllium > Chiloscyllium plagiosum. The sequence continues at coordinate 25,601,454 of NC_057720.1, read as the reverse complement.
CCTGGTCTGTGAGGTTCACCTTCATGGAACAGAGCTAGCCCAATGTCAAAGAAGAAGATTCCAATAGCCCAGCTCAAAGGTGTGGATCCTTTCTCAGACAGACAGCTAGATATTGATATTGGGGGAATTTGGAACAATGCACACATGGTGTTGTTAATAAGGAATATTTTATTAAGAAAATCCAGTTGGAATTCAAGCCAAATTCTGTGTCCTTCTGTTTGCTTCACTGACAACAGCACTTGGGCAAAGTGTTTTTAATACATCAACCATCAAAGTGTCCAAAACACAGACAATATGAGGTTGCTGTTTCTGTTGTTATTGTTGTATGTCATTGGCAGGCTCTGAGAAATCAGTAAAGAACTTCACTAACTCCTTAAACAAATTACTTACCTCGAAAGAGGCAGCAGAGATCTAATAGCAGAGTACCACTAGAATGCAAAGTTTAGCTCCTCTATCTCCACTGAATTAACAATGTGAGTAGTAGGTTCCTTCTCTATCTCCCAGCCCTGCAAGATCAAATAAAGGTATGGAATGTCCTCTTGTGACTCATCACCTTCATCTTTGGATTCTTTCTTCACTCCCATTTGTATTCTCTCATTTCCAAGAAATTAAGAATTGTATTGTCTTCTGGATCTGCACTATATTCAACTGCATTTTTTTTAAATGAATGCTTCACCTCTACACAATCCAGTGCTACTGATGTCTATCACACATTGCTTTCTGTCACTGCTGAGCTGCTCTTCAGAGAGTCCCTCTAGAGTTGGGTCATTGGATTGGCCTCATCCCTCATTCATAGGGCTATATTGTCAAAGGGTTTCACCATCAGACGCTCCTTGGTGCTCGCCTCCAGTTCTATGAATTTGATACCCATTTTTACCATGTAGTAAGAACCAGTCTACACTTACCTGGGTGAACATCCTTGCTTCTATTAAACAAAACTATATACAAGGGATGGTAAGACAGAACATCTTCTGCAAACCTTCAGATTCAGGCTATAGTTCCACATGACCTGATATCACTGATATAGTTCCTTACATAGATGCTCAGTAACTATGATAAGAGTAAAGTTACACTTATTCAACACTCTGGTGAAAGACCACACTTCTGATAGTCCAACTCTCTCTCCATGTTGCATAAAAATATCAGTTTAGAATATGTGCTTAAGTTCTGGAATGGGGCTTGAACCCATGATCCTGTAAATCAGAGATGAAAGTGTTATCACAGACCCAAAAAGAAACCAATACCTTTTTACGCCATGTGGCAAAAATATTTCCTTTTTTGTCACACCAGGTATATTCCTTGAATTAGCTAATTCTATTACCTTTTTGATATTTAACAATCTCTGAAATTATTTAAATATCAGTAATTTGGACCAGAAAATAATCACTTTTAATTAAATTGCAATGACATGCTTCTTCTTAAGTTTGATTAAAATTATTGTAACTGAATAGAGTACAAGCTTTTGCAAACTGGCAGGTATTACCACAGGCTATTGTGCACTTAACCCAGAACATGAAGGACTGCAGCATTAAAAGAATATGAATACATTGAATCAAGAAACCTGATGTGCTGTACATAATATGAGAAAGAAAATTATATTGTATCATTTTGCTAACTTTTGTTCTTTTAATGTGAAATGATAACCAATTATCTATGGTGAAGAAAAAGATGAAGATGTTGATGACCCATTGTTTTAATCAATAAGTATTCATGTAAAAATGGTTAAAGCAAAATTTAATTTTCACAGTTGTGTTAAATTCAATTGTGAAGACTTTTAGCACCTGATTTTGTTGTCAGTGGGACGCTGCTTAATAATTTATTTCAGCTTTTGCCCTACTCTTTTCAACCTTGACTATGCCCTGAACTTGGTGCCTTGCCTATTGCCTGCTTTTCTCAGTAATAAAAGTAAATCATTTATCATAATCGGTAGAGTGGAACTCTAAAGTATTATACACCATGGTCTTGAAAGCCTGAGCGCCCCATGCTGCAATCCTGGCCAAATCACCAATGCCCTGCAGTGTTGACATTGCCATACTCTGAAGGGTTGAGAGGAGGGCACCTAATGCACACGAACAGTGATCACCCCAGCTCCTCATAGACATACTGAAATGCAGCTGGAAGATTTGATGCCTCCCCATCGCTTGAATGAAATGATTCTAACATTCTCCTGGACCCAACCCAGTGAATAACAACCAATCTAATATTAGTTTCTTCAACTGAATATTGCTTCAGGGGTCTAGAAGCCGTCTGGAAACCAGCGAAAAAGTCAACCTATAAAAACCTGAAGTTCTATAATTGGCTTCCTCCATTCATGCAGCATCATTCTCTGTCCTGAACTATGTGACCGAGAGCTATAAAAGCAAGACCTTGGAGTTTCTCTCCCTCCCAGGACCTGTTCTTCCCAGTCTCCCCATGGAGCAACCTCCAACTATTTAACTGCCAAAGCCATCACAACTGCTACATTCTGACGTTAAACTTCAATTCCTTCGCCTCTTAAAGAGAATTTTAAAGCAAGTGAGGTCTGCAGTGAAAATAGATTCTGATCTCATTTTCATACTGAAAATTTAACACTTATTTTAAATCTCTGTGTTTGAGCTAATAATTTTGTGATCTTTTACTTAAATAGCTTTCTCTCATCATGTAGGAACTGAACCCTTTATCTTGCTGCTGATTATTTCTAAGCTAAAACACTTGAAAAGTAAAACGGAATCATAAACAATCTTCTGCAAATCCATAGTTCACAGACAATTCTAAAGAAATGATTGGTATATGGTTATGATAGGATGACAAAAAAAATTGATATCATGACATTGTTTGGGCTGGCTCTGAAGAAACCACAGACCCTCCAAATAGGTTTATAGGTACTTCAAATTGCTTCTAGTGCAGCTGATACTGTCCGTCACACTGGACAAGGCACTCATGCAAATGTGTGTTTGCTTTGGAAGTATACAAACTAGGTAGTAATGGAAACTGAAGCGGCAAACCAAATTAGAAATGAGTTAAGCTGGTAACAAAAGGTCAAAAAGGTACCAGAGAGACTAGAAGCCAGCAGAAACAAAGATGAGCACTGAATATGCCTCAAATGCAGGGCGAGGTTAAATTTAAGAGCATGCTATCTGTATGCATGTCGTAGATTATCTAAAAAAAAACACAAATAGAGGTAAATGATTATGAGAGCATTGCTGATAAAGAAACATGGCTGCATGCTGGCAAGGACTTCAAACTGAATATTTAAGGTTATTCAACGTTTAGGAAGGGCAGAGAAGAAGGAAGCGCACAGTACTTGTGCAAATATGGGACCAGTATATTAGTAAGGGAAGATTTCTGTTCAAAACAACGTTAAGAAGCAGCAATGGGCAGTGGGCATTGTTTGAAGTTATACATAGGCCACCAAATAGTAATAATAGTGATATGGGGTAGGGCATGAGTTAGGAGATGAAAGAAATGTGTAGCATGTGCAACACAGTATTAATCAATTGTTTCAATCTTCATTTAGACTGGCTAAAGAAATCAAGCACTAAAGTTGTGAAGGAGAATTTTCTGCAAAGTTTTGGGGACTTTTTTTAGGGCAGCATTTTGAAGAGCGACTGGAGAACAAGCTATTTTGGAGCTAGTACTATGTAATTATATAGGTCCCATTTATAAGCCTGTTTTGTAAAAGAACCTGCAGAGAGGATTGAATATAATATAACAGAATTTTACATAATGTTTGAAAATAGTAGTTCAATTCAAAACAAGGTTGATAAATTTGAATAAGGGAATTTTTTTAAAAAGCATGAGGCATAAGTTGGCTGAGCTGGATTGAGAAAACACATTAAAAGGCTTGACTGTATGCAGTCAATAGATAAAGTCTTTCAAGAGCTATAACATGTCTTGCATCAACCATAAATTCCTTCACGTTGCAAAATCACAAAAGAAAATGTCAGTCAACTGGAGTAACAAAGAAAGTGAAGGATCGTATGACAATAAAAGAACAGACTTAGAAAGTGACAGGAAATAGTAGTAAATCTGAGGATTGAGAAGTTTTTAAAAATGCACTAAAAACTACCAAGAAACTGTTAAAGAAGAATAGAATGATGAATACTATCCAGCTGGAAACATAAAAAGGGACTCTAAAGCTTATGCTGATACATAAAGAAATGTTTTGCTGAGACAAATTAAGAGCAGAGTCAGGATAATTTGTAATATACAGTCATAGAGTCATAGAGATGTACAGCACAGAAACAGACCCTTCGGTCCAGCCCGTCCATGCCGACCAGATATCCCAACCCAATCTAGTCCCATGTGCCAACACCCAGCCCATATCCCTCCAAACCCTTCCTATTCATATAACCATCCAAACGCCCCTTAAATGTTGCAATTGTATCAGCCTCCACCATTTCCTCTGGCAGCTCATTCCATACATGTACCAACCCCTGCATGAAAAAGTTGCCCCTTAGGTCTCTTTTATATCTTTCCCCTTTCACCCTAAACCTATGCCCTCTAGTTCTGGACTTCCGCATGCTAGGGAAAAGACTTTGTCTAATTATCCTATCCATGTCCTTCATGATTTTATAAGGTCTATAAGGTCACCCCTCAGCCTCCGACGTTCCAAGGAAAACAGCCCGAGCCAATTCAATCTCTCCCTGTAGCTCAAATCCTCCAACCCTGGCAACATTCTTGTAAATCCTTTCTGAACCCTTTCAAGTTTCACAATGGCAGAGAAACTAAATGATTACTTTATGTCTGTTTTCACTGAGGGAGGTGCAAGAAATCTCCGACAATTAGACAATCCCAAGATTTACAGGGATATTGCCAGGGTTGGAGGGTTTGTGCTGTCGGAGATCGGCGAAGGGGCGGGGTTAGGCGTGGTGACGGAGATCGTCGTGGGGGCGGGGTTAGGTGTGGTGACGGAACTCGGATGTGGACCAAATGGAATTGGATTAGTTTAGGATATCTGGTCGGCATCGACAAATTGGACCAAAGGGATTAATTCCGTGCTATACATCTCTAAGACTCTATTTTATAGAACATTCTGACGTAAATATAAAAAATATAACTTCAGGATCAAAAGCCTGGAATTCCTATCCAAAACTATGTTGGGAGTACCATCAGCTCTGGGACTTCAGCAGTTCAAGAGAAAAGACTATCACCATCTGAGTACAAATATGGGTAGTTTAGAAATGTTGACTGGTCAGCTTCACTCTTGAAACCTTACAGCACAGTTGAGAGCCAATAAGTCTGGTGTGCATGTATGGATTATTGCTCTTTCTCCATAGTCCTGCAATATTTTCTTATATCAGTTTTTGTCCATTGTTCTTCAGAAAGTTATTACTGAAACTCCTTTCACCACTCCATCAACCAGTTTTCACCTTTCAGATCCTAACACTTTGCTCCAATTCTCCATCCTGGTTCCATCGCCAATTAGCTTGAATTGGAGTCTTCTGGTTACTGACTTACTTGCAGGTGGAATGAATTTTTCCCTATGTACTCTCTATCAAAATCTCTCAATTTTTAGCACTTCTGTTAAATTTTCCCCTAACTTACTCTGCTCCAAGCAAAATGCTCACACCTTCTCTATTGTCTCCATAAAAGAGTAATTTTACAATGCACAGAATTTAAGAAGTATTGTCACTCAATAAACAGATACCTGAACAGAAACTCTGGGTTCAAGTCCCACTCAAGGACTTGATGGTCCAAAAAGGCACAGTTCACAATGCACCGAAACAGGTTTATCTACAAGTCCTTGAACACATGCCAGTGGCAGGAGTTAAGAGTGAGGGGAATTCCTGGTCAGCCATGTCATGGAAAGAAATCACTGTCCAAAACTCCCATTATTGTCCAAAACTACAACACAAATGTAGAAAGTGAACTTTGCTGCAGTACCTCAGATTCTGAGTGAACACTAACACATCACCATCATATAGAATCTACTGCAGAGAAATAAGCCATTAAGCCCTACATAGCTTATTTGCATCTGACTTCATTCAACCCTATCAACTTATGGTGATACTTTACACCAGGATCACATTTAGCAGCAAGAACAGATCTTTGTCCCCAGTCAATTTGCGTGGCTAATTATACATCACATAATCTGTCTATTCCATAGCTTTCATCTACATAGCTAATGAAAAGTGTTGATGTGGTTAGATGATTTCTCATGCATTTTCATTGCAAACTTGGCCTAGTCAACTGCCTGACATAACCTGCTGGCTTCTCTTGGTAAACATTAACATTTGCTTCTTAGAGTTTTCTCTTTTTCTCACCCTTATCAGGTCACTGATTTTAGAGCATTATTTTGCTTTTAGAAATAGATAAATCATCACTGAAGAGATGGAGGTTATTGTCTGTGTTTTTAGGACAAATACATTAACTGCTATCTAAACACTGCAGATACGAGAAGACATTGTGTTTCCATTTGCAAGAAATTACCTCAGATGACACTGAGACAATACAAGGGAATGTATCAATATTTCACACCAATTTAATACAAGAAAGGGCTAATAGCTGACTGGTTGCCTTTGGAGGAAGCATAGTTCAATCCTGGAGATGTTTTTGAGTACCGTTGATTCACCTCCTCAATTCAACCACCAGTCAATGAAATGGACTTGACAGTGTTCCAAATAGAGCTGATTGCTTAGAATGTCTTGTTGACCTTTTTTTGTTATTTATGTTCAGGCTTCTCAAAGGGATATTCACTTCTTTTTAAATCTCTGACTGAACCTTTAATTTGGTTTTCGTGAAGTATGATTTCTTTGTCAACTTAATTGGGCTTGCAATTTTTCCTTAACTCAAGTAGAAACAGACTAAACCAAACTCATTAACAAAGGTCATTTGGTTCATTTCTCGTTGTTGAAGTTTTGAACCAGAATAATTGCATCTGTCTTGCCACTGAATTACTTCACCAACCACTGGCAGCAGAAAAGTGCTTTTGTGGATAATATACATGGGAAATGTTTTCTATTTCACAACTTAAAACAATACTTTGGTGCGTGTAAAGTGCTTTGGGATGTCCTGTTGCAACGATAAGGTTCTATATAAATTGCATCCATTATTCTTTTGTTCTTTATCTTCAAACTAGCATTGACACATTGGGGAGAGCTGAAAAATGATTCCGAGACAGCTTGTCAGAATTATACAGCTTACAGTGCAGAAAGGAAGATTGAGAAGGGACATGATATGGGAGTTTAAAAGACTGAAAGGCATGGGTAATGTAAACAGAAGCTGATTGTTTAATGTAAACTGCAGGACTAAGGGACAAAATTGATCAGCTTCAGGGATAAGAATAAAGGACTTACCACAATAGATATTGGAATATAGTCCATTTCAAACATTTAATGCTTTAGTATTTAATTTATTTAACAGCACCTGGACAAATATTTGATTGATTTGGTTGTAAAAATGGATTGAATGCTGAAATAATAGGTTGAAGCATAAATCAGGCAAGTCAGAAAGTATGGAATCCAGTCCAACTCTGAGATGGAATTAGAAAGATTGAAATTCATTGACTGATTGATTGATTTTGCTGAAGCTTTTCACCTAGATGATTTATAGCCAGGAAGCTTAATTTCTCTGGTCATGGCCAGTTCTGGGACTTTTTCTCAAGATCTGCAGGACTAAGCTCCTTGATTCTGATTGAGAAAGAACCTTTGGGGATGTTTTTTTCCCTACTGTAATGACATGATCAAACTGTGATACTTAGCAGCACAATTCTGATGAGTGCAAGTCAAAAAGTTTCAACTTTTTATTTTTTCAGTAATGTTTAGGTTCCCTGCTACCAAAAAGTGATTTGTATCATAAACTAGGACGATGAACCATAACTGTTCCATTTTTACCACCTGCATTTAACAAATCTATGATGTACTTTCAAATCAACAAAGGATCTCGAGGAGCAACTGATAATTGAAAGTTTTAGCATAATCAAAGGCTCCAGGATATTTTGTTTCCATATCTGCGCTTACTCATACCCAGCAGGATCTTGAATTTAGGTAGCTGGAAACTATCAGTGAAACCTGAGGCATAAGCAGAAAGTGATGGTGTGGTAATCTTATCTTAACAACTCTAGTGGGTTCATTGATGTTTTCTCAGAAGTGTAGCCATGTCCTAGATACAAAACTCTGCATTTACACATTCTGCAATTCCCTCCAACAGTCTGCAGAGATGATTTCCATAGAGCTTGCTAACCACTATTGGACAGGCGTGTATGTCCCACTTTCTGGTCACTACCTGGACTAGCATTTCCAAAATACCATAAGAAAACCAAACACTCCAACTGAATTAAAAGTCGGTTCTGATATAATGTGATAGCTCTGTCCCTGTGTGATCCTGCATTATAAGAAATTGTGTAATAGCAGTGCCATTTAAACCAATGGGACTGGAATTGCATTATAGACGATACAGGTAAGGAAAGTTCACTTTCTACAAATAATGGTCTAAATTCTTCAATCATTGTGAGAAACAAAGCTCACTCACTAAACAATTGCAGTCCGAGACAAAAATCTGAACCAGTAGTGTCCTTTATTTGTACACTTGCAAGTGGGTGCAATGTCTAATGCCAGGTAAGGCAATGACAAATACACATCATATTCCACAAACTTTCAAATTTTATACAATTTGAGCTTACGTCACTCATTTCCTTAAGACTGATCCCACAACTTCTGTTTATCCAGCCTTGTCCGTGACAAATGCCTATCTCTGGCCCCCATAAGGTTGTTTGACGTCATCCTACTGCAGGTCACCGCTAGGCATATCCTTTCTTTATCAGCATTTATTCCTCTCCGGAGGCAACTCTGACCTTTATGACCTCTTTAATTAGGGTTTGTTCCTGTGTCCCCATACAAGTGGGAAAACAGATGTTTTTCCTACTGTCTTATCTGTTGCCCATACATCTACCATTGTTCTGTAATCACGTCTCATGCTAACATACCATTTTCTTTAACGGATTATATACTTCCTCCATGTAGTTCCCATTCTTGTTAACTCAGCTCTTAGCCGAGAAACAATCCTCTGTCTCAGAACTTATAATTGCAGAAATAACATTAATTCACCTATTCCTGAAGAAGAGATGGAAATGTGTTGCTGGAAAAGCGCAGCAGGTCAGGCAGCATCTAGGGAACAGGAGAATCGACGTTTTGGGCATTAGCCCTTCTTCAGGAATGAAGGGCTAATGCCCGAAACGTCGATTCTCCTGTTCCCTAGATGCTGCCTGACCTGCTGCGCTTTTCCAGCAACACATTTCCATCTCTGATCTCCAGCATCTGCAGACCTCACTTATTCCTGAAGAAGGGCTTATGCCCAAAACGTCGATTCTCCTGTTCCCTGGATGCTGCCTGACCTGCTGCGCTTTTCCAGCAACACATTTCCAGCTTAATTCACCTATATCCCACAATCATGTTATAGCCAATTTGCATTGAAGAAACCACGTTATAGCAGAACCGACTGTACTTGAAATCATCATCTCAAATCTGTACAGCCTTCAGCAAGAATGCAGACTTGCTTAAAGAGATTCTAAAGAAGAATCACTGGACCTGAAATGTTAACTCCACTTTCTCTCCACAGTTGCTGTCAGAACTTCTGAGTTTTTCCAGCAATTTCTGATTTTGCCTCTTAAAAAGATGTTGCATGCCTTTGTTTAGTATCATGCATGACTAATACCCTAAAACCATCTCCGTGAAGTAGATGGCCAATAAGTAACACAGTTAGTAATGGCTGCAAATCGGAATGATTATAATCTGCAGACAACACAAATATGACATTTCTCATGAGTCAAACTTAACAATGAGTTGCAGTGTGTTCCCACTCCTGTACACTGATTTCTGCATACAGTCTAATTTCGAAAAGACAGAATGACTTATTCAACTCTTACAGTTCATGCATTGTGACCTGATAAGAGAAACCTTTGGTAAAATACGTACCAATATAATGCAAAAAAACATTGGCTTCCTCCAACTGTTTAACCGATCAGGGCTGTTTGCGCTGCAGGAATAATTAGTTACTGATTAAAGGCAGATTATCTTAATTAACTGGTGACTGCGAGTCTTCAACTGCTTTAGGAAATGACACGTGTAATGTAAATACCTCAATCCACCATCAGAGTTAATCACATAAATATTTTAAGTAGGATAATTAAGTGATGTTTAATTACAGTTGGTAAATAAAGTAATTGGTCCTTAATTAATAGGGTGACCCTGATTCCTTTGTGAATGTGGCTAAAGGTGTATCTTTCTTTCCAAAATCATATGTGCAGCATCTCATTTATTTGAGTACAGAACAAAACCAATACCAATGACAAAGCCATACCTAATGACCACTACAACTTATTAAACTGTTTAGCCTAATTTAGTCATCCTATTGATGTTTTTATAGTGGAATCAAAATGCTTTTACTTGTGATTTGTCCTAAGCTGTTAAGATCTAAAATGATTGCTACTGTTTTTCTATTATTTCATGGAATGTGAGGATTGATGGAATTTGTGCACCATCACTAATTGTCCTTGAGAAGATAGTGGTGGGCTGTTTTCTTGAACCGCTGCCATCCACATGGTATAGCTAGAATGCTTCTGCAGTTTAGCACAAATGTAATCTTGTGTTGTTGGCTACTCATTTTTAGGTCTATTTAGTACTGCTTTTGGAATATTTTCCAGTATTCCTCATTGAACCATGGTTTGATGACAGTGCCAGATTGGGGGATGCTCATGTTGAACCATGAGCTTCTCAGTTGATGTCGAATACAGTTCTGTTACTGCTGATGGTCCATTACACTTCACAGCAGCCTGGCTTGGAGCTGTTGAACATAGATTATGCAACTGAACACAATGGGTGGCAACATTCCTTCTAAGCTGCATGACCATATAGTTGTTTCCAGAAACTACTAGCATGCAGAGACTTAAGAGATCCACACAGCAGGAACAAAAACTATGAGAATGTAGATAGGTGGTTACCTCAGTGTGAAGATGGTACTTTGTCTCTGCCTATTTTTGAGGTGGTTACTCCTACCAATACATTTATGGAAAGATACATCTATGACAGGTACAGTGGTGAGGACAGGGTCAAGTAAACTTTTCCCTCTGTCTGTGCAAGACAGTGATGGAATCAATCTGGCATAGATGTCTTCTGGACTTAAGCAGCCTCATCAGTAGTTGTCTTCATGAAAAGCATTGAAAACCTCATTCAAAATGCACCACTTTATGTCTTTGGCACGCTTCATGATTCTTCCAATTGGTGTTCAAAATGGAGGAGTACTAGCTCAATCAGTGATGGGGAGAGCGGTAGAAGGCACTGTGAGATTTCATGAGGTGTGGAGTTAATGTTGAAGATTCCAAGGACAGACATCACCCACTTAGGATAAGATGCATCCAAGAAAGGTATTATTACTGTTAGAGACTTTGCCTATGTGGTGTAATTTGGTGGGTATGAGTATGTCAGATATAGTTTGATAGATCTGTGGAACAATTCTCCTATTTTTGGTGCAAGTCTGAATGTAGGATTCTGCAGGACTGGCTGAGCCTTTGCCATTTTATTCTCTTACAGTGATAGAGTCATAGAGATGTACAGCACGGAAAGAGACCCTTCGGTCCAACATATCCATGCCAACCAGATATCCCAACCCAATCTAGTCCCACCTGCCAGCACCTGACCCATATCCCACCAAACCCTATTATTCATATACCCATCCAGATACCTTTTAAATGTTGCAATTGTACCAGCCTCCACCATTTCCTCTGGCAGTTCATTCCATGCATTTACCACCCTCTGCATGAATACGTTGCCCCTTAGGTCTCTTTTATATCTTTCCCCTTTCACCCTAATCCTATGCCCTCTAGTTCTGGACTCCTGCACCCCAGGGAAAAGACTTTGTCTATTTATCCTATCCATACCCCTCATGATTTTATAAGGTCTATAAGGTACCCCTCAGTCTCCGCGCTCCGGCGAAAATAGCCTCAGTCTATTCAACCTCTCCCTAAAGCTCAAATCCTCCAACCCTGGCAACACCCTTGTAAATTTTTTCTGAACCCTTTCAAGTTTTCACAATGTCCGATAGGAAGGAGACCAGAATTGCACACAACATTCCAACAGTGGCCTAACCAATGTCCTGTACAGCTCAACATGATCTCCCAACTCCTGTACTCAATACTCTGACCAATAAAATAAAGCATACTAAACACCTTCTTCATTATCCTCTCTACCTGTGAATCTATTTTCTAGGAGCTCTGAACCTGCACTCCAAGATTTCTTTGTTCAGCAACACTCCCTAGGATCTTACCATTGCTGCTTTCCCAAAATGCAGCACCTTGCAATTATCTAAATTAAACTCCATCTGCCACTCCTCAGCCCATTGGCCCATCTGATCAATATCCCTTTGTAATCTGAGGTAACCTTCTTTGCTGTCCATGACACCTCTAATTTTAGTGTCATCAGCAAACTTACTAACCATACCTCTTATGCTCACATCCAAATCATTTATATAAATGATGAAAAGTAGTAGACCCAGCACCGATCCTTGTGGCACTCACAGGTCTCCAGTCTGAAAAACAACCCTTCTCTAACATCCTCTGTCTTCTATCTTTCAGCTAGTTCTGTATCCAAATGGCGAGTTCTCCCTGTATTCAGTGAGATCTAACCTTGCTAACCAGTCTCCCATGGGGAACCTCGTCGCTCACTTTACTGAAGTCCAATTAGATCACATCTACCGCTCTGTCCTCATCAATCCTTTTTGTTACTTCTTCAAAAAACTCAACCACGTTTGTGAGACATGATATCCTATGCACAAAGCTATGTTGACTATTCCCAATCAGTCCTTGCCTTACCAAATACATGTGCATCGTGTCCCTCAGGATTCCCTCCAATAATTTGCCCACCACTGACATCAGGCTCACTGGTCTATAGTACCCTGGCTTGTCCTTACCACCCTTCTTAAACAGTGGCACCATGTTAACCAACCTCCATCCTTCTGGCACCTCACCTGTGACTACTGATGATACAAATATCTCAGTAAGAAGCCCAGCAATCACTTTCCTAGCTTCCCACAAAGTTCTAGGGTACACCGATCAGGTCCTGGGGACTTGTGGACTTTTATGCATTTCAAGACATCCAGCATGTCCTCCTCTGTAATATGGAAATTTTTTGAGATGTTACTATCTATTTCCCTACATTCTATATCTCTCATGTCTTTTACCATAGTAAGTACTTGCCTAGGTCAATGCCAGGTGGTCCATCCAGTTGTTTGCAAAAAGGTGTGAATATAGGTCTTAGAGCTAAAGGGATCAAATGGTAAGGGGAGAAAGCAAGAACTGGGCATTGAATTGGAAGATCTCCCAGGATGTGTTGAATAGCAGAGCAGACTCAAAGGGCCAAATAGCCAACTCCTGCCCCTATTTTTTGATGTTTCAATTCATTTTTTCAGATTTCTGCAGTAATTTTGGGTCTGAGTAGCTTGCTTGGCCCTCTCTGTCAACCTTATAGCATCACATGTAGATCAGGTCAGATACGAAATACAGATTTCTTCTCTAAAAGGATATAATGAAGCAAATGTTTCTGTTACAGATAGGAATTTCAGTCATCACGACTGAAACTAGCTTTTACTTGCAGATGTAATCATTCATTGAGTTTAAATTCAATAGTTTCCATGGTAGGAATTGGTATTTGTCCTTCCAAAACTTTAACCTGGGTCTCTTTATTACCACTTCATTAAGCTTACTGTTCTCCCACCATCCCCACATCTGGCCCTTTCAAAATTGGTTAGCAAGCCTTTCAGGATTGCCCCACAATTTCCTCAAATTAAATGTTTTCATGGAGTTTTGTAGCTTTAATGATGGCAACACCATTGACATTCTAAGGCATTGCTCTGGGAGGCTGACAGTAATTTCTCATATTCTTACACACACTGTTAGATACAAATAAGAACTTGCTCTCACTGAGTCCCCACTTCTCCATTGCATATGCTGTTAACATTCTTGTAGATAAAAAAGACAATTAGACATTACCAAATTAGCATAAACGTTCACATTTTACTCTATTCTCTCAAATATTCTTGAATCAGTTATACTCCGTTGAATGAGCTGTGATCTGTATTTATTTAAAACAGTGTACAAAATCATAATTTTTGATGAAAAACCTCTAGCCCTGAAAAGCTAAATTTTATTAGTGGAACAAGAAATATCTTAATATTCCACAGATTTTAAAAATATTTCCTTTTATTTTAAAGTTTTTGGACGATGTTTCTGTTTCTGTTAATTTCATGAATATGCCTATTTTGCTTCTCCAATATTATAACGTCTGAAGTATAAAATGTATTAATTACATCCTGATTTACCATCTGTGAGAATGTTTGAGCGTGACTGGTTTTGGAGACAGTTTGATAACATCATTGTTGCTGAAGCCAGAATAAAATTTGCATTGAGAAAGGGGAAATTCACATCACAGAGCTTGCTAGACCCTTTTGAGTAGCTATCTTCAAGATTAACAGTGAGCTCAAACCCTTCATTGTTGAATGCAAAATCCTGGACCGATAATTTGTTAAACACTGTTGTGCACAATCCAGGGGAAAGATTGAAAGATATTAAAATATCTATATTTTCTTCAGTTTTTGAACACCATAGTTTAGTCACTCAAAAAAAATTGCTGACAGAAAAAGACTGTTCGGGTGGGGCTGTTGAAGGTAGAACATGCTTTGATGAAACCACCAGGCAGACAACTTTATCAACTTCGAAGACCTTCAGGCACCATCACCAGATACTGCTCACAACCTGAACAACTAACAATATTCAGATTCCATTGAAAGAGGTGATAAAATAAAAGGCAATGAACAAAAGATTAATTACTTTCCAAGCTCTTAAATTACCTTTCACATTATTCAGGGCTTCATGAGCACTTCATATTTTTCATTTGATCGCCAAAAGCAGTTGGAAAATCCAACTATGTTTACCATATAAAGGGAAAATGTCAACCTCTTAAACAACTTATGCACAGATGACCTTTCAATATTTGGTTCCTGGCAGGGATTTATTTTAAGGATTCATTTTATATATGAAAACAAATTTAGAAAATGACTATTTTCTACTTACTGAGAGAATCCATTAACTGCTCTTTAGAAATTATTAACAAACCATTGTCATTGGATTATTTCACATTGATTGTTCCTTCAAGTAAAATTCATAAGGGAAACTATAAATGTCAACTTGGTGGGATAGCGAGACTTCAGAAAAGCAATCTATCTCTTCTTATTAAATAGAGGATTTTTTTTATGGATTAATGCAGCTATCAGGCAATGCTGAAGAAAATTACTTGCCAGCTTTATATGATATTCCAGTCAGCATCAAGTCATAAACAATTGGCCCGGTAAATGTGAAACAGCCAATTTAATGTTATCCTTATATTGTAGAATTATCTACCTGTTGTTGCAAAAATAGTCTGATTTACATTGTGGGGTGGTTGGTTTCAAATTAAAACTGCATGATCACTAATATGCATACACATATGCCCAAGCACAGTATGCAAATCTCTTGAAAAAGCCAATGCTAGTGGAGAGTCTACACAAAGAATACCATAAGACTATAAGGCATAGAAGCAGAAATAGGCTATTCAGGCCATTGAGTCTGCTCCACCCATTCAACATAACCCTCAATTCCACTTTCCTGTCTATCCCCCATTGCCCTTGATTCCCGTACTGATTAAAAAATCTGTCTCAGCCTTAAATATACTTAACAAGTTGAGAGTCTTCTGGAATAAAGAATTCCACAGAATCTCCATCTTCTAAGAGGAGAAATTCCTCTCCGTCTTATCTTACTCTGAGATTATGCCTGCTAGTCCTAGACTCTCCCATAAGGGAAACAACCTTTCTACATCTACTCTGTCAAGTCTCCTAAGAATCTCATTTGGTTCAATAAGGTCACCTGTCATTCTTCTAAACACCAATGAGTGTAGGACCAATCTACTCAATATCTCCTCATAAGACAATCACTTTATGCTTGAAATCAGAGTCAAGAGTGTGGCACTGGAAAAGCACAGCAGGTCAGGCAGGATCAGGAGAATCAACATTTTGGGAATAAGCCCTTGATCAGGAATTCAGTCTTATGCCTGAAATGTTGATTGTCGTGCTCCTTGGATACTGCTTGACCTGCTGCGCTTTTCCAGCACCACACTCTCGACTCTGATCTCCAGCATCTGCAGTCCTCACTTTTTCCCATACTTGAGATCAACTGAGTGAACCTTCTATGGACAGTTTCCAGTGCCAGTATATCTTTACCTCAAGGAAGCCCCAAACTACTGTCTGACTAGTGCCTTGTATACTTACAGCAAAACCTGCCTACTTTTATATTCCCTTTCCTTTGAAATAAATGCCAATATTCCATTTGTCTTCTCTATTACTCTTTGAACTTAGATGCTAGCTTTTTATGGTTCAGGTAGGAGAACTCCCAAATCTTTCTTGTTCTGTAACTTTCTGCAGTATTTCTCTGTTTAAATAACATTGCCCTCCTCTATTCTTCCTGTCAAAGTGCAAAATCCCACATTTTCCAACATTAGATTCCATCAGCCAAGTTTTTGTTCATTTGCTAAACCTGTCTATATCCTTCTGCGGACTCTTTCTGTTGTCCTTACAATTTGCCTTCCCACTATTTGTGTGTTATCAGTAAACTTGGTAACAGTATATTCACTTTCCTCATCTACATCATTGTGGGTCTGGAGTCACATGTAGGCCATCAGGGAAAGATGGCAGATTTCCTTTCCTAAAGGACATTAGTAAACCAGATGTGTTTTGTACAATAGTAGTTACATTGACCTGCTTTTTATTGAATTCAAATTTCATAATGTCATCTGTCATGATACAATTCAAAGCTATGGCCCCAGAACATTAGTGTGGGGTTCTAGAATCTTAGTCCAGTAGCACTCTCACTATGCCACCTTCTTCTCTACGGTAACATTGTATTCTTCACCTGCAGAGATTTCTGCAGCCACCTGTAATATGCCATGGTCAAGATGGCAAGGGATTAGCAAGCATTGGTGGGCCTGTGAAATCAGAACACTGATTCAAGTATTTAAACGTGGAACTAAGACCGTTGCTTCTGTCACATTATTGCATAGACCTGAGAAAATCACTATATCTTTAAGTAAGCTAAAAGATGCCATGACATGTGACACTCTAAAATAAAAAAGTCTCCATCTTGTTTTCTCTACAGTTAAGCAAGTATCCAGTTTTCTTTAAACCAGGCATTTGCACAGACATGTATGTAAAGTAATAACAATACTAGGTAAGCATAACCAAATCTGCTTATGTAAGTCTGAAATGTCATGTGAACAACCATAGTTGTGTATAATTTTCAAAATCTCTGTTTCAATAAGAATCTGAATCTCTGCATGTGAAGTTTTTAATTCATGCTGTACATGTTAAGTGGACTAACATATAGAAAGCCAAATCACATCAGCTTCTCTGCCTATGTGACCATATTTTGTTTACTGAAATTGTTCTGGTAGTGTTCTTTCACTGCTTTACACGGATGACAATTTTTTGGAGGTCATTTCTGTTATCATTTATTGCTCTTGACTTACACTTTGGCTATTGGCCATCGCAGCATTATCAAAGCAGCTTATGGAGCTTTACCTGGATCTCTCATATGGAATGAGAGGAACAGCACAGGCAACACTAAGAGCAAGTAGATGTCAAATTCCTCTCTCCTTCATTATAATTAATCACAATTTTCTCCTTTATCTTAGTATACAGACCACATGGTCCAACTACTTTAAGTGTCTGTATGTTATCACCAATGGTCATCCCCAAGTTATGTATATTTAATGAGGTATTTATAAGTTAGATAAGTCCAAAATATAAGAATTATTGATATCAAATGTTATTGCTTTCAGCTCTTGGGTCAAAGGTAAGTGCATAAATAGAAAATAACTGTTGGCTCAGATTTTGCAGTTAGCAGCAAAGCAGGGGAACTCTCCACTGAATTTAAAGAAACCTGCTCCCACAATTTCAGTGCAATAGTCTCTTGAATTTCCCATTATCTGACAACAGTTTAAAGCTCACCCCAAATCAAGGGTACATCTTGTCATGCAGCAGTAACGGCATTAATGAACAGTCATGATGTGGAGGTGCCGGTGTTGGACTGAGTGGACAATGTCAAAAATTACACAGCATCAGGGTATAGTCCAATAGCTTTATTTGAAACCTCAAACCTTCGTAGCCCCAATGCCTACGGAAGGAGGAGGGACACCAAATGCTTGCAGTTTCATAGAAAATAGAACATAGAACATAGAAGAATACAGCGCAGTACAGGCCCTTCGGCCCTCGATGTTGCGCCGATCCAAGCCCACCTAACCTACACTAGCCCACTATCCTCCATATACCTATCCAATGCCCGCTTAAATGCCCATAAAGAGGGAGAGTCCACCACTGCAACTGGCAGGGCATTCCATGAACTCACGACGCGCTGAGTAAAGAACCTACCCCTAACATCTCTCCTATACCTACC
>NC_057720.1:25538629-25579859 GCF_004010195.1 Chiloscyllium plagiosum | reverse complement strand
GCAGATCATCCTGTTTATAGAGGTCCCACCTTCCCCAGAAAGGACCCCAGTTATCCAAATACCGGAATCCCTCCCTCCTGCACCATCCCTGTAGCCACGCATTTAACTGTTCTCTCTCCCTATTCCTCGACTCTCTATCACGTGGCACAGGTAACAAACCAGAGACAACAACTCTGTTCGTTCTAACTTTGAGCTTCCAACCGAGCTCCCTGAAAGCCTGCCTAACATCCTCAGCGCTCCTCCTACCTATGTCATTGGTGCCAATGTCGACCACGACTTCGGGCTGCTCCCCCTCCACCTTAAGGACCCGGAAAACACGATCAGAGACATCACGTACCCTTGCACCTGGGAGGCAACATACCAAACGTGAGCCTCTCTCGTTCCCACAAAACCGCTTATCTGTGCCCCGAACTATCGAGTCCCCAATTACTATTGCTCTGCTCATCTCCACCCTTCCCTTCTGAGTAACGGGGACAGGCTCCTGCGCGCTTTTAAAGGGAAAAAAAACCTTCCCGGCTGCCCCTCTGGTCTTCGTCACTTCCCCCTGCTGCTCCCGCTCTTTCTGTAAAGAGAGAAAAAAAACACCGCTGCCCACTACCGGTAAGTAATTTTAAAACAAACTGTCTTACCTTAGCTGCTGCTCACACTCAAATAAACCTGTTGGACCATAAACCAGTGTCATGTGATTTTTGACATTAACAAATAGGGTTAATCTCATTGAACTGTACTTGTACAGAAAATCAGGAAGTTAAAAACAATTAAGGTTCATCACTTGATTTTTTTAAGGCAAAGTAAATGATTATGATAGAGGTTTAATTTTTTTAAAAATTCATACTTCTCTTCAGAAACCATTTTGTCTTTTTACGTAATTTTTTTTGTCATTGTGGAAAGAAAAGTTGACATTTCACAAATATAAATGGAGACTTTCAGACTGTGAGAATGCTGAAGAATAACAGTAAAGTTAGTTCACTGTTGAAAACACAGTTTCACTTCCTATGAAAAAAGTGTTGTTTTTCAAGGGTTTTGCAGTGAGACTAACAGTGGAAGGGTACAAATTCTTATTAAATTGATTTCCACTGCATGCTATTGGAGGATGCCTCAACAGCACATACAGTGGAGAATCATGGGAACCTCTTGGTGTCCATGTTCATCCTTTGCCCACTCCAGAAGTTGCTGTCAGCTTCAGTGGAGTAATGACAGTGAATACTGGAACTCTTACTATCACATTACTACCCCAAAATCCAGACTATAATTGCTTTGGCCTACTGTTCAATAAACTTTTAATTCAGACTTGCTATAATAGACATGGATTAATTAATAGTGACAATGTAACTGAAGCCTTAATTTGAGCAGGAGAGATAAATACTCACTTTTGAAATTAAGATAAATTGGAAATGGAGAAACTGTGCCTGTTGTCAAGCTGTGATGGTAACTGGACATTTGTTAGGCCTCAGAAAGTTAATTAGGATAGTATATTGGAGTATAATTTGGCTTGACCAGTTAATTGGGCATTTTGTTGAGCTCCTGCATTGATCTAATTAATGAAAATTGTTTGTGTGTGGCTGACCTACACTGTCCCAATAGGCCTGGGTTTGTCTAAAGTCAAAGTTACTCACTGAACTGATGTCAATATTACGCTTAATTATATCCACAGCACACATGAGCTTTCATATTTCTTCTCCTCCTTTGGGTGCACTACAAATACTATGTACATCATTAAATTTCTAATAACCATTTTAACCAAGTTTTGGCATCTTTGGTCTTCTACTGCAATACTACTAATTATCAGAACAAAGTTCTTCATGACTTACTTAAATCAGGGCCACACAATTTACCAGTAGGACACCAACATTTGGAATGGCATTGGGCTGGGGAAATGATACAATTTCTAGAATGGGGTGAGCCATATTCCGTACAAGATGTGTTTTGATAAGACAGTCAAAGTAGGAGTCTCCTTAGCCAAGTATTGATTGGCATAGCCCCTTAATTTAGTAGAATTGACTGGAGCCAAGCTATGGTTTTAAATTCCATGAATCTCAGAGAGTGCAGTTTATGTTCAGTTTCACACATTAGAACTAGGTTAACATACTTCTGTTAAGCACTATTCTTTTTCTCTTAGTGATGTGGGGTGCCGGTGTTGGACTGGGTTCGACAAACTTGAGAATCACACAACACCAGGTTATAGTCCAACAGGTTTATTTGAAAGTATAAACTTTTGGAGCGCTGATCCTTCATCAGGTAGCTAGTGGAGTAGGATCGTGTATCCTATGATCCGGCTGCACTAACTATCTGATGAAGGAGCAGCACACCGAAAGTTTGTACTTTTAAATAAACCTGTTGAACTATAACCTGGTGTTGTGTGATTCTCAACATTATCTTATCTACAAAACATCATTTATGTCTTGAATATGTTCTCACAAGGTCTCTATCTATTTTACCCTTGACAGATCTTGAGAGTTGTTATTAAACATAGATAGAACTAAAGTTCTTAAAGTCCAATTGGCCATAGATAATTCTGGAGAAAATGGAAAATGTCATGCCACCTTAAAAATGATCAAAATAAAAATACATTTTTCAATGAACTATTTTAGTAATTTTATGTTAATAACTATAATCTAATTTTAATACATGATTTCCAACAGGGTACTTATTTTACGAAGCTTCTACTATAGATTATCTGATCCTTCAAGAGACAAAGTGTAAGACAATTAGCATTCAGAAAATGTATAGAAGAGGGTGAAATGGCATGTTTATTATGTATTATTTGCCTCAGTAATGACTACATTTTTTACAGTCCATTCTAAAAATATTGTTGATATCCAATGAAATAACAAACCACCAGCTGAACATTAATGTGAAATCAGTCATACCATAGAGTGGGAGCAACATAGCAATAACTTGATACAATTAGAGTCATAGAGTCAGAGAAACATACAACACGAAAACAGATCCTTCAACCCAACTCGTCCATGCTGACCAGATATCCCAACCTAATCTAGTCCCACCTGACAGCACCCGGCCCATATCACTCCAAACCCTTCTTATTCATATACCCATCCAGATGCCTTTTAAATGTTGCAAATGTACTAGCTTCCAACATTTCCTCTGGCAGCTCATTCCAAACACGTACCATCCTCTGAGTGAAAAAGTTGCCCCTTAGGTCTCTTTTATGTCTTTCCCCTCTCACCCTAAACTTATGCCATCTAGTTCTGATGTCCCCCATCCAAGGGAAAAGACTTTGTCTATTTATTCTATCCATGCCCCTCATGATTTTATAAACCTCTATAAGGCACCCCTCAGCCTCCAAAGCTCCAGGGAAAATAACCCTAGCCTCTTCAATCTCTCCCTATAGCTCAAATCCTCCAACTCAGGCAACATCCTTGTAAATCTTTTCTGAACCCTTTCAAATTTAACAACATCTTTCCGATTGGAAGGAGACCAGAATTACATGCATTATTCCAACAGTGACCGAACCAAAGTCCTGTACATCCGCAACTTGATCTCCCAACACCTGTACTCAATATTCTGACCAATAAACGAAAGCATACAAAATGCCTTCTTCACTGTCCTATCTACCTACGACTCCATTTTCAAGGAGATCTGAACCTGCACTCAAAGGTCACTTTGTTCAGCAACACTCCCTAGGACATTACCATTAAGTGTATAAGTCCTGCTAAGATTTGCTTTCCCAAAATGCAGCATCTCACATTTATCTAAATTAAACTCCATCTGCCACTTCTCAGCCCATTGGCCCATCTGATCAAGATCCCGTTGTAATCTGAGGTAATCTTCTTCGGTATCCACTACACCTCCAATTTTTGTGTCACCAGCAAACTTACTAACTATACCTCTTATGCTCACATCCAAATCATTTATTTAAATGATGAAAAGTAGAGGACCCAGCACAGATCCTTGTGGCACTCCACTAGTCACAGCCTCCAGTCTGAAAAACAACCCTACACCACCACCCTCTGTCTTCTACCTTTAAGCCAGTTCTGTATCCAAATGGCTAGTTCTCTCTGTATTCCATAACATCTGGCCTTGCTCATCAGCCTCCCATGGGGAACTTTGTCAAACGCCTTATTGAAGTCCAATTAGATCACATCTACCGCTCTGCACTCATCAATCCTCTTTGTTACTTTTTCAAAAAACTCAATCAAGTTAGTGAGACATGATTTCCCACACGCAAGACCATGTTGATTATCCCTAATCAGTCCTTGCCTTGCCAAATAAATGTAAATCCTGTCCCTCAGGATTCCCTCCAACAACTTGCCCACCACTGATGTCAGGCTCACTAGTCTATTGTTCCCTGACTTGTCCTTACCACCCTTCCTAAACAGTGGCACCACGTTAGCCAACCTCCAGTCTTCCAGCAACTCACCTGTGACTATCGATGATACAAATATCTCAGTTAGAGGCCCAGCAATCATTTCCATATCTTCCCACAGAGTTCTAGGGTACATCTGATCGGGTCCTGTGGATTTATGCACTGTTCTGCGTTTCAAGGCATCCAGCACTTCCTCCTCTGTAATATGTACATTTTTCAAGATGTCACCATCTATTTCCCTACATTCTATATCTTCCATGTCCTTTTCCACAGTAAATACTGATGCAAAATATTTGTTTAGTATCTCCCCCATCTCCTGCTGCTCCATGCAAATGCTGTCTTGCTGATCTTTGAGGGGTCCCTATTCTTTCCATAGTTACCCTTTTGTCCTTAATGTATTTATGAAAACCATTTGGATTCTCCTTAACTCTATTTGCCAAAGCATTCTCATGTCCCCTTTTTGCCCTCCTGATTTCTCTCTTAAGTATACTCCTACTGCCTTTACTCTTCTAAGGATCCACTCAATCTATCCTGTCTATACTTGACATATGCTTCATTCTTTTTCTTAACCGAACCCTCAATTTCTTTAGTCATCCAGCATTCCCTATTTCTACCAGCCTTTCTTTTCACCCTAACAGGAATTTACTTTCTCTGGACTCTTGTTATCTCATTTATGAAGGCTTCCCATTTTCCAGCTGTCCCTTTACCAGCTTTTGAAAGTTCTTGTCTAATACCATCAAAATTGGCCTTCCTCCAATTTAGAACTTCAACTTTTAGATCTGATCTATCCTTTTCCATCACTCTTTACAACTATTAGAATTATGGTCGCTGGCCCCAAAGTGCTCCTCCACTGACACCTCAGTCACCTGTCCTGCCTTATGACACAAGAGTAAGTCAAGTTTTTCTGAAAGAGGCTGATAATGTAGTGATTGGAACAAGGTGTGCCAGGTGGATCTCATTGGTGATGGGATACTGGCCTCCATGGAATTCTTAGAGTCATAGAAATCTACAGCACGGAACCAGACCTTTAAGTCCAAATTGTCCATGCCGACCAGATATCCTAAATTATTCTAGTCCCATTTGCCAGCATTTAGCCCATATCCCTCTAAACCCTTCATATTCATATACCCATTCAGATGCCTTTTAAATGTTGTAATTATACCACTTCTTCTCGCAGCTCATTCCATACATGCACCATGAAAAAGTTGCCCCTTTTGTCTCTTTTATGTCTTTCCCCTCTCACTGTAAACCTATGCCCTCTAGTTCTGGACTCCCCCACCCCAGGGAAAAGATCTTGTCTATTTACCCTATCCATGTCCCGAATGATTTTATAAATCTCTATAAGGTCACCTTTCAGCCTCTACCGCTCCAGGGAAAACATCCCCAGCCTGTTCAGCCTCTTCCTCTAGCTCAAACTCTTCAACCCTGGCAACATCCTTGTAAATCTTTTCTGAACCCTTCCAAGTTGTACAATATCCTTCCGATAGGAGAGAAACCAAAATTGCACACAATATTTGTACAACTGCAACGTGATCTCCCAATTCCGATACTCAATGCTCTGACCAATAAAGGAAAGCATACCAAACACCTTCTTCACTATCCTATCTACCTGTGATTCCACTTTCAAGGAACTTTGAACCTGCACTCCAAGGTTTCTTTGGAGTAATTTCAGATAACTTTTAAAACAAAATTAAACTCAGAATAACTGACTTAAAGGACACAACACCAGATTATATTTCAACAGGTTTATTTGAAAGTACGAGCTCGTAGTTTCAAATAAACCAGTTGGACTATAACCTGATGTTGTATGAATTTTAACTTTGTCCACTCCAGTCCAACACCTGCACCTCGACATCATGACTTAAAGGAACCACATGGCAGGGTTACAGGTTTTAAGAATTTTTTAGTCTGAAACAAATATAATTTTGTCAGCAAATAATACTCTAAACTACAGGATAAAAGTGCTTATCAATGTTTTAACATCTCTGATATCTCCCAGCCTGCTTGTGTATACCTCATGTTGTCCACAAAATTGTATGTTTACAGGAAATAGTTGAAAAGTCATTCCCTTCTCATGGCCTCTCCAAGATGAATCTTCCAATGACCTTAAACTTTACAGAATCCTTTTCTTTACACAAGGGAACAAGCTTTTACTAACATTCAACCTGGTAGCTAGAAAACCTTTTTTTTTCCCTGCTGCTTCCTTCTCCGTCTCACGCACTCTGTTGTTATGAGGATGTAAGGGGTACTGTACCTTTATGAGAGTTAAAAGCTCACAGAACTACCTGACACAGCACCAAGTGTTCTGAACAAAGTAACTATGTAACATTTGGTCAAACAGCTCGAGTAGCTGGGTTGCCACGGGACAAAAAAAAAATCAAATTCAGCCAATCCCTTTAAATTATTCCCGAAAATACCAAACTCCCATCAAGTTTGAATTTAGCAGTTTGACAATATTAACACCAATGAAACAATCCAATTCTTTAGGGAATAAAACCGAACAAAAAATGTGAACAATGGGAGGAGATCTGCCAAAAGGCCAACAGACGTAGGCTTCTAGTCAGAACTCTCTGGGAGGTATCTGTCTAGAGAAGGAGTTTGTACAGAGAAAAAACATTGACACCAACCTGGAGAGCAAAACTACAGAGGAAGATACAAAGAGAAGATTCGACAGCTGGCTGGTTTTGAAATTTGAATTTTTTTGGTAAATTTTAATTGGGGGTTTTACCAGACTAGTATCACAGAAGGGAAAGTGAAAGATAGGTTTGAAAAAGGAGTTATAAATAGTTGTTCGTTATTCTCTGTTAGACTTTTAAAAATGTTGCTAATTTTTACTTTAAATAGTGACCTTTGGGATAGTTCTTGGCCTCTCGATTCTCACAGATTACAGCACTGGTTCTGTGTTGCTCGTTTAAATTAACAGGGGTTGTTTACCCTGTGCCATAACAGTCTGGGGGTTCGTCATTGGGATTTGAACTGGTTTAGACAAATTTGAATAGATTTGGAGATACAAAAAAATCCCAGCAGATTTAAACACTTGCAGGTTAGTGTCCTAGATCTTCTAGTAAAACATAGGTGAGACAATTGGTTTAGTTTTGGTGACTTGTGGTTGATTAAATTCAAAGTGAGAGAAATGGCTCTTAAAATTGCTGAAGAGGTTCTAGGATTTGAAGATGATTCTCAAATTTGACAAGGAATATTCGAAGTTGAAAAATGTGGTGCTGGAAAAACACAGCAGGCCAGGCAGCATCCGAGGAGCAGGAGAATCGACGTTTTGGGCATTCCCTTCTTCAGGAATCATTCAAATAAATAAAACCTACATCCAGTCCTGTTGTGAGATTGGCAGGATTATCAGAGCAAACTCAGAACCATGACAGAGAGAAAGCGGAATTATTTCTTAGCTGGAGGAGGAAAGGGTGCTAGTAAATTATGTCAAGAAAAGGCTATATTGTAAAGCATGAGGATTTGCTGAAGGGAGTGATTGAAGGAAAAGTAAAGCAATGTAAAACAAAAGAAAGAATGAAACAATTTAAAATGGAAGTGGGCAGTCCCATAAGCAATCAAAGAGGAAAGTTCAAAACCATGAGGCAGATGAGCTTAGGCAGTTCAGGACTAATATACAATCAGCTAGAATTGAATATTTGAGAAGAGACCTTAAAAGGCCAGATTACATATATGTCTGAGGCTCTCTACACAATGCCAAAGGGATAATAATAATACTACATGCAACTTTAATATTATGTAAGGATGTTAACAGTAATTTATATTTTAAAAAATTCAAATTACCCAAACTAAGTATTACCAAAAGAAAGGACATTGTACCTATGTTTAGATTCACTACACTTTTAAAGGCATAGGCACATAAATTGTTTTCAGTTTGTTATGAATTCAGGTTTTTATAACATGGTTATATCTTAGATTGTCTCTTTTAATTTAAAGTGTTAAGATGACCTGACAAGGAACATGGACCTCCTTCTATCTTTTAACTTTGCCCAGCAATGACTCAAGTGATGATTACCACAGGAAGAGGCACTCCAGGTCAAGACTTACTAAAACCTCACATGCCATATTTCACATCTGAGCAGAGAGAGAAAGAGAGAGAGAACGAGATAAAGAGAGAAAGAGAGAGAAAGAGAGGTGTTGTTCTTGCTTTGAGTAGACTTACAGAGCAGGCGCAATAAAAGCCCTAGACACAGTGTTACGACACAAGGTAAACCACACCCCCCACCCCCACTAATTTAAACCAGAAACTCCTGCAGTAATCTGTGAAAATTCGAGAGGCCAAGAACTATCCCAAAGGACTATTTAAAGGAAAAATTAACAAGTTTATTTTTTTAAAAAGTCTAACAGAGAATTATTAACTAACAACTCCTTTCTCAAACCTATCTTTTACTTTCCCTTCTATAATAATAGTCCAATAAAACCCCCCGATTAAGATTTACCAAAATATTCAAATTTCAAAACCAGCCAGCTGTTGAATCTTCTCTTTGTATCTTCCTCTGTAGTTTTGCTCTCAGGTCGGTGTCGATGTTTTTTCTCCCTACAAACTCCTTCTCTAAATAGGTACCTCTCACAGAGTTCTGACTAGCAGCCTACCTCTGTTGGTCTTTTGGTCGGTCTCTGCAAACTGTTCAAATTGTTTTCAGTTTTATACCCCCAAAGCGTCAGATCATTTCATTGGTGTTAATATTGTCAAAATACTAAATTTAAACTTGATTGGAGTTTGGTATTTTCGGGTAGATTTTAGAGTGATTGGCCAAATTTGAATTTGTTTTTCTTTGTCTCCAGGCAACCCAGCTATTCGAGCTGTTTGACCAAATGTTACATTGTTACCTTGTTCAGAACACTTAGTGCTGTGTCAGGTAGTTCTGTGAGCTTTTAACTCTCTTAAAGATACAACACACCTTTCACCTTTCTAACACGTCCCCCCTTAAAAAAAAATAATAATAAACAGATGGCTTAATTTCTTTTCAATTCTTTGAACACCATAACATACAGATAACCTCAAACTTAGTTCACCTTAACTTCTTCCCATATACCTATATATGTATAAAACATTAAATAAATACAAATTTCATCTAAACTTTATCCGTTAAGTCAGCGATAAAGTATCTATGATTACACTCTTACATGTATATTTTTAAATTAAAAGTCTGTAAATTAAGACTCCAATGAAATAGTCTCATATTCTTGTCTTTAAAGCGTTCAAATAATGTAATAAGATTGTGATCTGGGTCCACAACCAAGAACGTCACCTCTGCTTTCGTGAATTCCGTTTTGTTTAAGTTTATTACCGGTTTTGCTTCTCGTAGCCATTCAAAGAAGTCTGCCAACTGTTCCAGGTGATCTTTCCAGGACTTACTAAAGATCACTACATCATCCAAATAGACTGCACAGTTTGTTAACCCAGCTACAACTCTGTTCATGAGTGTTTGGAATGTGGCGGGTGCGTTCTTAATTCCAAAGGGCATCACTTTAAATTGATACAGCCCATTTGGGGTTACAAATGCAGAAATTTCTTTTGTCGTATTTGATAAAGATATCTGCCAGTAACCACGCAGTAAGTTCAACTTGGTGATGTAACTGGCATGTCTGACTTTCTCGATACAGTCCTCCAAACTTGGAATTGAATATGAGTCCAATTTTGTAATGGCTTTGACCTTGCGGTAATCCACGCAGAATCGTTGAGTCCCGTCCAGTTTAGGAACAAAGACGATCAGCGAACTCCACTCGCTCTGGCTCGGTTCGATGATATACTCGATGAGCATGGCCTCCACCTTCTTCTGGACTTGTTTGAGTTTGAAAGGGTTAAGCTGATAGAGGTGTAGTTTTATCGGAGCAATATTCCCTACGTCTACTTCACGTACAATAGCATTAGATCTCCCCATCTGATTCTTACATATGTCATACTGCAGTAACAAATCTTTCAACTGCGTTCTATTCTCCTGAGACAGAAAGTTTACAAACCTATCCCACTCCTCAAGGACTTCTTCATTTTTTAATCTATTTTGAGGCACATCAAAATCCACACCTGGATTTGATTCCTTACTCTGTGGGGCAATAACTGACACCTGCTTCTCCAGTTCTTTCTCCCTAGTATAATACGGTTTCAACATGTTCACATGACATACCCAAACCTTTTTTTCTATCTGGCATCTTTATTAGATAGTTTAACTGACTCAACTTTTTCTCAATTTCATAGGGATTTTAAACCTGACTTTGAAGGGATCTCCTATCACTGGTAACAGTACTAACATGTCATCCCCTCGGGAAAACGTCCGAGTCTCAGAGCTTTTATCTGCCACCTGCTTCATTTTATACTCTTCCCCTTTTGAGGTGTCGTTTAGTTAACTCACCTACTCGATTTGGTCTCCCCCTCACCTCCGATACAGAATCTAAATGTAAGATCTCTGACATTGGTTCTGTCAATTTTTCTTTAACTAATTTCAAAGGGCCTCACACTTCATGCCCAAATATTAACTCAAAGGGAGTAAACTGAGTAGATTCATTTGGGGCATCTCTAATGGCAAACAATATGAATGGGTTACCTTTATCCCAATCATTCGGGTAATCCTGACAGTATGCTGGCAACATGGTCTTCAAGGTCTGATGCCACCTTTCTAAAGCTCCCTGGGATTCAGGATGATACGCACTGGATTTGAAGTGCTGTGTACCTAAGTTATCAATGAACCGCCATAAACAGCCTAGCAGTAAAATTTGACCCTTGGTCCAACTGAATCTCTCTGGGCAGCCCATACTGTGTGAAGAAAGCTACTAACTCCACCACTCCACTTTTTGCCCTGATACTGCATAGTGGAATTGCCTCCGGAAATCTGGTAGACACATCCATTGTGGTTAACACGTACTGTTTCTCACTTTTAGTTCTCTGGAGGGCACCTACGCAATCAATTATAACTTGCATGAAAGGTTCTTCAAGTGCAGGAATTGGCAACAAAGGTGATGATTTTATTACCGTCTGTGGCTTACCTACCATTTCACATGTATGACATGTATGGTAAAAGTTAACCATATCCTTGTGCATTCCAGGCCAATAAAAATGTTTATGTACCTTAGCCTGAGTCTCTTAACCCCTAGGTGACCTCCTACAGGTAATTCATGTGCTACCTGTAACACCTCCTCTCTGTATGCTACCGGCAACACAATCTGGTGCACTTCGGCCCATTTCTCCTCTGCACTAACCTGGCGTGGTCTCCATTTCCATCTTAAGATTCTATCTTTCAGATAATAACCATCCGGAATATTTCTGCCTCCTTTTCAGAGTACACATCCACATATATATCTTTTATCATCTTGTCTTGCTGTTGCAAGTCCCTTAGCCTTTCAGGACTAACCACTTCTGTCTGACCCTCTGCTTCTTCAGGTTTTTCCTGCACCATTACATCAAACAGGGTGTCCGCTAACTGAACATCAACTCCTTCATCTTTCTCTTTACTTTTTGCTTCATGCTATGGCTTATGATAGTGGGATCTGATTACCACACAGTCTGGGAAAATACCAGGAGATTTCTGTTTTAACTCCTCAGTTTTCTGGTCTTCCTTGGGCTTCTCCACAACAAGGGGATCTCATAGGATTGAAGGCTGGTTGCAGGACAATTCAGCAGACAGGCTTGTTCCAGATGTTCAGCAACTATTGTTTCAGGGAGAGTACAGCTCCACTCTATCATACTACCGGCAGCAAATTAGATTGCTCAGTTATTGCTAGTCACATGTAATATCCTGATTATTTGCTCATGAGCAAGTTCCCTCTTAAAGTGATATCACAACATCCACTTTTTAATCAAAGATAACAGTATGTGCAATAGAATGAATGTACGTGTACACTGGAGCTCGAAAGCCCACAGAAAAAGAAGCCCCTGTTTAAGAGTTTACGGATTTGAGGTTTTAAGTATTTACAAGACTATATTACAGATTGGTGGTTTAACAATTCCCCTGGATTTTTTTCATGGAATCCCTCCAGTGTGGAAACAGGCCATTCGGCCTATCGAGTCTACACCAACTTCCAAACGGCAACCCACAAAGACCCAACCCCCTACTCTGTAACCCTGCATTTCCCATGGCTAATCCACCTAACCTGCAAATCTCTGGACACTATGGGCAATTTAGCATGCCCAATCCACCTAACCTGCACATCTTTATGCTGTAGGACGAAACTAAAGCACCTGGTGGAAACCAACACAGACACGTGAAGAATATGCAAACTCCACACAGACAGTTACCCGAGGGTGGGGTTCCAACCAAGACCCTGGTGCTGTGAGGCAGCAGTGCTAACCACTGAGTCACCATGCTACCCTCTGGCAATGATACAATTTTTCTGAGGTCTATATTTATCGTTTTGTGTTCTTGACATGTAGGTGTGAAGGTATCTTGTGTATTGTTAGAATTCTGATTGTTTTCATTGTGATCTCCACAAATTTACTCTCTCAATTTATCTTTAGATGTGTTCACTGAGCAAAGGAATTACTCAGATTTGGCTTCTTGTTCCTCTTAATATTGCCCCATAAAGCATTGTGATCTCATAGGATTGAGATTCATTGAACATTCTAGATTCTTCTGTGAATGCCCAGGTTCTTGTGGATAGGTTATCTGACTCAATTCTTTTGCATAGACTAAGCAGTTCTGCCTCCACATGTTGCTGTGGGCCATGTTCATTTTCCCCTGTTTTCTTTTGAGAAGTCTCTCCAATTATAGGAATCTGGACAGATGATGGTATAGGGAATTCTGCCTGCTGGGATTTCAATGTACATCTTCGATAATGTTTCAGTTCTTGCCTGAGACTCTTCCTGCAGTCATTAAACTCATATCGCTGTTTTCACATTGTCTATAAGAAATTATTACTGATCACCATATTGTGTTTCTGTATTTGTTTGCACAAATGTACCAATCTCATTCTAGGACTGCTCGAATGGCTGTGGCTTCTGTTTATTTAAGGATTGTTCAGCAGACAGTTTAGTTACAGAGGTTCAGCAACTATTGCTACAAGGAAACTCCTGCAGCTACGGTCTTTCACACTACAAGTCTACACAAGGGCAATTATTCACGCCCTGGTTATGTTATTTATTAGCATGCTCCCTGCTAAAGTGCCATCACCTCCCACGCCAATTGACCCAATCTATTCTTCTCCAAAACCATGATTCACAACTTTCCAGTCTTCTAACATTCGCATTTCTCAAGGTCCATATTTCAGATTTGTACAATAAGACATTGCAAATTATTGTCTGGTTTACTGTTTTCTTAAGATTTCTACTCATCCCTGTATTGAGCAATTATTCACGTTTGGAGAATGAAATCTTTGACATTGGTAATCTTGTTCTGATTCCTTTATAGCAATATCCATCTTCTGCAAAAGGTTTCCTAGTAACCTAAATTTTGCAACCTGTTCCAGCAATTGGTCATTTGTCTTGACCGCTGTTATTGCTTCCAATTTTCACAACTCTCACCTTCTTTACATTAATTTTCATTTCATAAGTTTGTTTTTATTTCATCCATTAAGATCAGTAGATCCTCTGCTATACTAGCCATTGGGCCTAGTCATCTGGAAATTTCATTATCTTCGGCAACGGATCTCATTTAGTGTTTCTATGGATTCCATTAACATAGGCATTAAAGTGCAACCATGACAGCCGATAGATTTATTTCATAGCCTGCTTCATTACACCAGGTTCAGATTTACCAAAAGCAATGAATTGTAATAAACATTAAAATGTAATTTTAATTACACATATATCCAAGATAATGTTAAAGATCTAGCAATTGGATAGGAAGACAAAATGAGGAATTACATGAGTATAGGGTCTTGGAGCTAAGTAGGCTGTGGCAATGATGAAAGCATTAAGGAATAGAAGCATGGAACACCAGCAAGAAGTATACATTTGTTTTATGGATGATGAGAAAGCTTTAGACCAGATAAACTAGCAAAAGCTGTTAAAAGTGCTGGCAGCAATTGAAGTCGACTGGAGAGTTGAAAGAATGATTGTAGCTCTGTACATAGGACAGATTTCCTACAATCAGGAAAATATTTTGGGAAGTTGTCCAGATAAATTGAAGTAATTACATCTGCTTCTACAATTGCAACTATTCAAAGGGCGATCATAACTGCTTGTAAATTTAAGAGTGCAGGATCAAAGCTTCAATTCCTTTCTTTTCTAACAAAGGCTTGCTTCAGTAATAAGTGCAATATTGGGGTGTGCAGTCCATAGATACATATAGAGCAGGGATTCTAGGAGTTAATTAGTGAAGTAGGAGACAACTCATGTTATGGAGTTTTAAGAACATCCTTTTACTTACATGAAAGTAAAGTGCTACTTTTTTTGATGGTATATTGATTTTTCTCAACTCCACAAAAGATGGAAGGCGTCATTAGAAAACACACAAGGTATTCTTCTAGAAGCGAAGAGTCCTCTCTCAGAACTCCATTGGATAATAAGTCCAGTAAAACATTGCCCATATAGTGTTGCTTTATTTATCTCAAGGATAATCTTTTGGACTCTTATTTTGTTTTTTTTTTACAAATGCCCTTGAAATAAAAGCAAATGTAGAGTTATTTATTGATAAAAATTACATTCTAAATAAGAACTTCACTACTGCGGTTTGGGCATTGACATTAATTGTGATATATCATTTCTTCTAAGCAAGCATTTTCAGGTCAAGGTGACACATGGCTAAATCCTGTTATCTAAAAGAGAAGAATTTGTGTGCTTTTGGATATGATGATGAACAGAATCAGTTTTATTCACAGGTTAAGGTATCCTGTATTAGATAGTGCACAGTATTTGGTCAATCTCCCTGTTTATGATGTTGTCAGACTTCAGGCTTGACCAACAAATCAGATAGTTCAGATCCCCATTACTAATTCTTATCCATCAG
Source organism: Chiloscyllium plagiosum (assembly GCF_004010195.1). Taxonomy (NCBI): domain Eukaryota; kingdom Metazoa; phylum Chordata; class Chondrichthyes; order Orectolobiformes; family Hemiscylliidae; genus Chiloscyllium; species Chiloscyllium plagiosum. Next base: position 25,564,649 of record NC_057720.1, on the reverse strand, counting down.
TACATTGAAAGTCAATTTATGTTTCGTTCCAGTACCAAATTTGAAGGGCTGGGATGCCATGACAATCTTGCTAAACCCTATCGTATTAGTGTATAACATTTGCTATTAAACCGGGGACAGTAAAGGCCATCAGATTTCTCTCCATCTGTTATCAGATTTCATTAACTTGTTGACTTATGTGAATGCCAATTCTGTTGCTGTACACAAGTAACAAACATTTTCTTCGACAATTTTGTACATTTCTTCTGGATAACTGACTCTGTTTTGACCAAATTAGTCCAAGGGTTTACAAAGGAATATTTCCCATATTTTGTACACACTTTCAGGGAACCTATGAATGTGCAAATATTTGCAAGAGGGCTGTTCTAATAGTTCTGAAGGTGTTCATAAACATGTACATTGAGCTGCACTCATCCTAATGATGTCACTGTCTTCGTGTGGAGACACTTGACATCTATACAAGTACAACTCCCAAGAGTCTTGAGTAATTATGCATGACTAGTGGTGTGAACTGTATCAACTACTAGCATGAAGTTACAACTTGTCTTACATTGTGACATAAGGCAAGTGCCTCTTCCATTTCAACTCCATCCTCTAATTTTCATAGGTGAGAGCAAACTACCTATCTACTGGTTCCCCTCTATCCACTTTGGTTGAGACTCATAGAATCCCAACAGTGTGAAAGCAGGCCATTTGGCTTATCAAGAACACACCCACCCTTCAAACAACATCTCATCCACACCCACATCCCAATCCCTGTAGCCCTGCATTTCCCCTGACCAAGCCACCTAAACTGCACATCTGTGCATTGTGGGAGGAGACACAGGGAGAATGGGCAAACTCCAGATAGATAGTCGCGTAAGACTGGAATCGAACCCGGGTCCCAGGCACTGTGATGCTAACCACTAAGCCACTGTACTACCCCTGGATCCTCTTTGAATAATTCCAATAGAACATAGAAATTTGAACAGTACAGCACAGTACAAGCCTTTCAGCCCTCGATGTTGTGCCAACCTTTTATCCTACTCTAGGATCAAACAATCTACGTACCCTTCATCTTACTATCATCCATGTGCTTATCCAAGAGTCAGTTAAATGTCCCTAATGCATCTGATTCTACTATCACTGCTGACAGTGCATTCCACGCTCCCACCTCTCTCTTGTGTAAAGAACATACCTCTGACATCTCTCCTAAACCTTCCTCCAATCACCTGAAAATTATGCCCCCTTGTGATAACCATTTTTCCGCCCTGGGGAAAAGTGTCTGGCTATCCACTCTATCTATGCCTCTCATCATCTTGTACACCTCTGTCAAGTCACCTCCCATCCTTCTTAACTCCAATGAGAAAAGCACTTTTTTTCATTAGACATGCTGTCCAGTCCAGGCAGCATCTTGGCAAATCTCCTCTGCATTCTCTCTAAGGCTTCCACATCCTTCCTATAATGGGGCAACCAGAACTGAACACAATATTCCAAGTGGGGTCTAAGCAGGGCTTTATAGAGCTGCAACATAATCCCTTGGCTCTTAAACTCGATCCCTCTGCTAATGAAATTCAACACACTATATGCCTTCTTAACAACCCTAACAACTTAGGTGGCAACTTTGATGGATCTATGGCCACGGACTCCAAGATCCCTTTGTTCCTCCACACTGCCAAGAATCCTGCCTTTAACCCTGTAATCTGCATTCAAATTCAACCTTCCAAAATGAATCACTTCACACTTTTCCAAGTTAAACTCCATCTGCCACTTCTCAGCCCAGTTCTGCATCCTGTCAATGTCCTGTTGCATAGAATATAGAACATTACAGTGCAGTACAAGCCCTTCTGCCCTCACTGTTGCGCCGACCTGTGAAAATAATCTGAAGCCCATCTAACCTACACTATTCCATTATCATCCATATATCTATCAATGACCATTTAAATGCCCTTAAAGTTGGCAAGTCTAAAACTGTTGCAACCAGTGTATTCCATGTCCTTACTACTCTCTGAATAAAGAACTTACCTCTGACACCTGTCCTATATCTATCACCCCTCAATTTGAAGCTATGTACCCTTGTGCTAGCCATCATTATCCAAGGAAAAAGGCCGTCACTGTCTACTCTATCTAATCCTTTGATAATCTTGTATGTCTCCATTAAATCACCTCTTAATCTTCTTCTCTCTAACGAAAGCAGCCTCAAGTCTCTCAGCCTTTCCTCATAAGACCTTCTCTCCATACCAGGCAACATCCTGATAAATCTCCTCTGCAGCCTTTCCAATGCTTCCACATCCTTCTTATAATGCAGCGACCAGACATGTATGCAATACTCCAAGTGTGGCCGCATTAGAGTTTTGTACAGCTGTAACATGACCTCATGGCTCCGAAAGTCAATCCCTCTACCAATAAAAGCTAACACATCATATGCCCTCTTAACAACCTTATCAACCTGGGTGGCAATTTTCAGTCATCTATGTACCTGGACACCGAGATCTCTCTGTTCATTCACACTACCAAGAATCTTCGCATTAGCCCTGTACTCTGTATTCCTGTTACTCCTTCCAAAGTGAATCACCTCACACCTTTCTGCATTAAACTCAATTTGCTACCTCTCAGCCCAGCTCTGCAGCTTACCCATGTCCCTCTGTAACCTGCAACATGCTTCCACACTGTCCACAGCTCCACCGACTTTAGTATCATCCACAAATCCTTCTGTGCCCTCATCCAGATCATTAATAAAAATGACAAATAACAGTGGCCCCAAAACAAATCCTTGTGGTATACCACTAGCAACTGAATACCAGGACGAACATTTCCCATCAACCACCACCCTCTGTCTTCTTACAACTAGCCAATTTCTGATCCAGACTGCTAAATCACCCTCAGTACCATGCCTCCATACTTTCTGTAATAGCCTACCATGAGAACCTTATCAAACACTTTACTGAAATCTGTATACACCGTATCAACTGCTTTACCCTCATCCACCTTCTCAAAGAACCCAATAAGGGTTTGTGATGCACAACCTACCCTTCACAAAATCGCGTTGACTATGCCTAAACAAATTATTCCTTTCTAGATGATATTGTATCCTACCTCTTATAATTCTTTCCAACAGTTTACCCACAACCGAAGTAAGGCTCACTGGTCTATAATTACCAGAGTTGTCTCTACTCCCCTTCTTGAACGAGGGGATGACATATGCTATCCTCCAGTCTTCTGGCACTATTTCTGTAGACAATGACAACATAAAGATCAAAGCCAAAGGCTCTGCAATCTCCTCCCTAGTTTTCCAGAGAATCCTAGGATAAATCCCATTTGGCCCAGTGGATATATCCATTTTCACACTTTCCAGAATTGCTAACACCTCCTCCTTATGAACCTCAATCCCATCTAGTCTAATAGCCTGTATCTTAGTATTCTCCTCAACAACATTGTCTTTTTTCTATGTCAATCCTGACGAAAAATATTCATTTAGTGCCTGTCCTATGTCTTCGGACTCCATGAACAACTTCCCACTAATGTCCTTGACTGGCCCGAATCTTACTCACATCATTCTTTTATTCCTGACATACTGAGAGAAAGCTTTTGGGTTTTCCTTGATCCTATCTGCCAAAGACTTCTCATGTCCCTTCCTGGCTCTTCTTAGCTCTCTCTTTAGGTCCTTCCTGACTAACTTGGAACTCTCAAGTGCCCTAACTGAGCCTGCATGTCTCATCTTTACATAAGCCTCCTTCTTCCTTTTGACAAGAGATTAAATTTCTTTAGTAAACCATGGTTCCCTCACTTGACCACTTCCTCCCTGCCTGACAGGTATATACTTATCAAGGACACGCTGTAGCTATTCCCTGAACATGCTCCACATTTCAGTTGTGCCCATTCCCTGCAGTTTTCTTCCTCATCCTACGCATCTTAAAACTTGCCTAATCACATCATAATTGCCTTTCCCTCAGCTATACTCATACCCTGTGGTATATACCTATCCCTTTCCATTGCTAAAGTAAATGTAACTGAATCGTCACTCTCACCAAAGTGCTCACCTACCTCCAAATCTAACACCTGGCCTGTTTCATTACCCAGTACCAAATCCAATGTGATCTACGCCAGAATGAACCCCATTTATCCAGGAATCCAAAACCCTCCCTCCTGCACCATCCCTCTCTCTCCCTATTCCTCACCTCGCTAGCACCTCTGTTTGTTCTAGCTCTGGCCCATCTACATACTGTGTCAGGAAACTCCTGCACACATTGGACAAAAACTGTCTCATCTAAGGTCCTTGAACTATAGCATTTTCAATCATTATTTGGACAGTTAAACACCCCATAACAACTACCCTATTACTTTCACTCCTAACTGGAATCATCTTTACAATCCTTTCCTCTACATCGCTGGAACTTTTCGGAGGCATACAAAACTCCCAACAGGGTGGCCTCTACTTTCCTGTTTCTAACCTCAGCCCATACTACCTCAGTAGACAAGACCTCATCAAACGTCCTTTCTGCCACCGTAATACTGTCCTTGACTAACAATGACACACCTCCCCCTCTTTTACAACCTTCCCTATTCATGCTGCACCATCTAAACCTTGGAACCTGCAACAACCATTCCTGTCCCTGCTCTATCTATGTCTCTGAAATTGCCACAACATCAAAGTTCTAGGCATCAACCCATGCTGCAAGTTCACCCACCTTATTTTGGATGCTCCTGGCGTTGAAGAAGACACACTTCAAACCAACTTCCTACCTGCTGGTATTGTTCTATGATCTTGAAACCTTATTCCTGACCTCACTACTCTGAATCTCCTGTACACTGGGGTTCCAATTCAGCTTCCTAACCCCCTGCTGAATTAGTTTAAACCCACCTGAAAATCATTAGCAAATTTCCCCATCCAGGATATTGGTACCCCTATGGTTCAGATGAAGACCATCCTGTTTGTAGAGATCCCACCTATCCCAGAATGAGGCCCATTTATCCAGGTATCCGAAACCCTCCCTCCTGCACCATTCCTGTAGCCAAGTGTTCAACTGCTCTATTCCCCTATTCCTCACCTCACTACCACATGGCACGGGTAACAAACCAGAGATAACAACTCTGTTTGTTCTAGCTCTAAGCTTCCACCCTAGCTCCTTGAATTTCTGTCTTACACTCCATGCTTTTTCTTACCCTTGTCATTGGAACCTATGTGAACCAAGAGTTGGGGCTGCTCCCTCTCCCCCTTAAGGATCCCAAGAACATGATCTGAGACATCATAAACCCTGGCACCTGGGAGGCAAGACACCAATTGCAAGTCTCTCTAGTTCCCCCACAGAATCTCCTATCTGTTCTACTCCTCTCCCCCTTCCCTTCTGAGCAACAGGGATAGACTCTGTGCCAGAGACCTGTACCCCATTGCTTACCCCTAATAAATCATCCCTCCAACAATATCCAAAACAGTATACTTGTTATTGAGGGGAACGGCCACAAGGGATCCCTTCCATCCCCTGACTGTAACCCATCTATCATTTTTCTGTATCTGAGGTGACTACCTCCCTGTAATTCCTCTCAATTACACCCTCAGCCTCCCGAAAGATTCTAAGTTTATCCAGCTCCAATTCCACCTTTTCACTTCCTCATCCAAGTCATTTATAAAAATCACAAAGAGCAGAGATTCCAAAACAGACCCCTGAGGAACATCACTGGACACCGAGCTCCAGGCTGAAAACTTTCCATCTTCTACCACCTTCTGTCTTTTATGGGCAAACCAATTCTGTATCCAGGCAGACAGGTTTCCGTGTAACACATGCCTCCTTACTTTCCAAATGAACCTACCATAGGGAACCTTATCAAATGCCTTGCTAAATCCATGTACATCACATCCACTTATTTACCTTCATCAATGTGTTTTGTCACATCTTCAAAGAATTTAATACGACTTGTGAGGCATGATCTGCCCCTCACAAAGCCATGCTCACTATCTCTAATCAAACTATGATTTTTCAAGTAATCATTTATCCTATCTCTCAGAATCCTCTGCAATAATTTGCCCACTACCAACAAAAGGTTGCCTGGACTATAATTCCCAGGGTTATCCCTATAACTTTTCTTGAACAAGGGAATAACATTTGCCACCATCCAATCATCTGGCATCACTCCAGTGAACATTGAGGACACAAAGATTACCGCCAAAGGTGCAGCAATCTCTTCCCTTGCTTCCTGTAGTAACCTAGGGTATATCCTGTCAGGCCCAGGGGACTTTTCTATCCTCATGTGTTTCAAATTTTCCAGCACATCCTCCTTTTTTTGTTATTTTTATTGAAAAGATTTTTACTCTTCACAAAATTATATAATTACAAAAATATAACAATCTGAGAGTATAACAACAATTACAATAAACTCACTACTATTCTACTCTACAAAGCAAATAATAAAAAAACTACCCATACTACAACTCAATAAATAATTGAAAATAAATTAAATTAAATTAAAATAAATTACTTCACTCAGCGCAACCCACACCCCCCAAAGCTCACCATCACCGGGAGCATCAGTTAGCATACCCATATTTATTTGGGATTTTTCCTCTCAGGGCACCTGGCTCATCAAGTCCAGGTCTCATGACTAAACAAAAGTCCTAGTTAAAATGGCTGACAAAGCTGCTTCTCAATGGTTCAGAAAGGGCCGCCATGACATGTAGAAACATTCTGTTTTCCGATGCACCATACTTGTAAGGAGGTCCAGTGGGGTGTCTGCCATGACTAATCTACGCCATCCCAGTAGGGCTGGAGGACTTTCTGAGACCATACCCATCATAATGTTCTTCTTTGCACGATATGTAAGAATATTAAACAGCTTTTTCCCATGCTCATCGAAGGAAGGCAAATTTGGCAGGCCCAGGAGAAGAGACACAGGATCTATCTTGACCTCAGCCCCCAGCACCCCCTCCATGACAGTTACTATAGCGCCCCAATACTTGCAAAGCTTGTGATATGACCACAAACAATGGGTAAGAGTGCCAATACCTAATTTACATTTGGGACACAGTGAAGATGCTCCCTTTTTGAATTTCACAAGCCGCTCTGGGGCCAGATAAAATCTATGAAGGACCTTCAGGTACATAGCATGCATCCTGTTGCAGATTGATATCTTTCTCATGTTCTCCCAAACGTCCTCTCAGATCTGAAAAAATCTCCATTCCCAACTCTTGCTCCAAGACCCCACGGAGCTGCTCAATATCTTTTGAGATACCACCTTCCAGTAGATAGTAAAGGGTGCTAATCGGGAGAGTACCTGTAGTCTGAAGTACTCCCCTCTCTACATCAGACCTATGAAGATCAATTGGAAGTGTAGTCTTTTTCAAGTCCCTGACCTGAAGGTAACAAAAGAGGTCCCTGCCAGGCAGTTCATATTCGCGACTCACATGATCAAAGGACATCATGACCTCCCCCTCAAATAAGTCTCCAAGACAAGAGACTCCCCTGGAGCCTATAACTTAAAACCAGAGTCCATCATCCTTGGCCGAAATCCTGGCATTCCTTCTACAGAAGTGAGAAAGGAGGTTTTAGATAAACTGCCCTCTCTTTGTCGCATCACTCTGCATGCACCGTATTGATGACAATTGGGTTCTGACAATACTCCGTGACTGTCCTCATCTTATCCATGAATAAATGATTAATAAAGGGGCACTTCACCTGGGACGCCTCAATACCCAGCCATGTTGACCAAAGGTCCTCATAAGCTCAATCTTTAACAAAGGATAGTAGGGAGCTTATTTGATATCTCTTAATATCTGGAAAGTCCACCCCCACCCCTCCCACCATTCCCTGGGGAAGTTGCAATATGACAAGCTTAATGAGAGGCTGCCTGTGATGCCAAATAAAAGAACCGAGTGAACCGTTGAGTCTCTGCAATGTTTGCCTAGGCAATATCAGAGGGAACATTCACATGGGATATAATAAACAAGGAAGAACATTTATTTTAATAAGAGCTATTCGGCTTAACCAAGATATTGGAAGAACCTCCTAATGCTGAAGATCCTAGCTTACCCCATCATGCAAGTGCACAAAGTTAGCCTTATATAACTGGTCAAAGGCGGGAGTAATGAAAATGGGGAGGTACAGAAAACCTCCCTGTGAACACCTGAAAGGGAATCGGATTTCACCTTCGAGATCGGGTATTCCCCCAAGACCCCCCAGGATTCCTGAAGAAGGGCTTATGCCCAAAACGTCGATTCTCCTGTTCCCTGGATGCTGCCTGACCTGCTGCGCTTTTCCAGCAACACATTTTCAGCTCTGATCTCCAGCATCTGCAGACCTCACTTTATCCCAATAAAGAGCCAAATAAATTGATACATTGTATTAAATGAGGCACCGGCACTGCCAGGCTTGATAGGAAAAAGAGAACATCATCTGCATAGAGTGTGATTTTATGCGCCCCTGAACCCACATTCTCCTTCTTAAAATCAACCTATTCGAGTGTATCAGCCTGTTTTACACTGTCCTCACTAATGACAAGGTCCCTCTCACTAGTGAACACTGAAGCAAATTATTAATTAAGGACCTCCCCTACCTCCTCAGACTCCAGGCACAAGTTCCCTCTACTATCTCTGATTAGCTCTACCTTCACTCTGGCCATCTCTTGTTCCTCACATAGGTGTAGAGTGCCTTGGCAGTTCCCTAAATCCTACCCGCCAAGGCTTTTTCATGCCCCCTTTTAGCTCTCCTAAGTCCATTCTTCAGTTCCTTCCTGGCTATCTTGTAACCCTCTAGAGCCTTGTCTGATCCTTGCCTCCTCAACCTTAAGTAAGCTTCCTTCTTCCTTTTGACTAGATGTTTTACATCTCTTGTCATCCAAGATTCTTTCACCCTACTATCCATTCCTTGCCTCAGTGGGACAAGTGCTCTCTCAACAACCTCCTTATTTCTGTCATTCATTTCCCTGAGACTATCTGTTCCCAATTTATGCACCACAGTTCCTGCCTAATAGCATGGTAATTCCCTCCCCCTTTCCTATACCGTCTGCTCCTCGCTCTCTCAATGACTATAGTAAAGGTCAGGGAATTGTGATCACTATCATCGAAATGCTCTCCCACTAAGAGATCTGACACCTGATCTGGTTTGTTGCCAAGTACCAAATCCAATAATGCCTTCTCTCTGGTCGGCCTATCTACATAGTGGTACCAATGAATTAGATAAATTAAGAAATCTAATTAATAAAGTTAATAAATGAATAAGTTTGCACAAAGGTGATTGACCGATGATGAGTATTTGTTCTGAGTTATGAGTTGCCAGAGAAACTAAGTCGTGACTAAAATAATTTTTACAGATTGAGGGGATGTTATTAAAATGCAATGAAGACTACAGCATTTTTCTGGTTGTTATAAACCTCTGGTTGCAGGGATCAGTAATGTATAGTCTTAAAGCTGGATGTTATATGCCCTACTGTATATGTTTTGGTTGGTAAAGTAGGATGGGTGACCAGGCCATCCCCTTCATTCCCAATCCCTAGCTGACTCTTATAACATGGGGGAGGGGGAAGTATGGAATTTCATAGCACACCAGCCATGTTTAAACAAATAAGGAATTGAAGCCATAGAATCCCTACAAGTGTGGAAACAGGCCATTTGACCCAACAAGTCCACAGTGACCCTCTGAACAGCAATCCACCTTCCTTTCCTTGTAACCTTACATTTCCCATGGCTAGCACACCTAATTTAAACATCCCTGAACCAAGGGCAATTTAGCATGACCAAACCACCTAACCTGTACATCTTTGGACTGTGAGAGGAAATCGGACTGCCTGGCAAAAACAGGGAGAACGTGCAAACTCCACACAGGCAGGTGCCTGAGGGTGGAATCGCACCCGGATCCTTAGTGCTGTGAGGCAGCTGTGCCATGTGCTACCCTTGAGCTTGATAAAAGCTCAATTGACACCATTATTACTCTTTCCATGCCATAATATGGGAGGAGCAGCATTTTGTAAGCTTTTAAAAGAGTGGGAAGGAACTCCTTCATTAGTGTCTCCTTTAGGCATCTGCAGATGGGTGGCAGAGGACAGTACCTCCTCTTCCTTCCTTCCTCCTCCCAACACTTTGAAATCCAACCCTCCATCCCCACCCTATTCTGCTTCCAAAGATGCACAGACCTTCCCCACCAATGCTGCAAACCTACCTAGATCTGAGATTCATTGTGGCCTTCATCTGTGCAGCACCCATTCAGTAATTTGTGACATTGCAGGGCTCTGAAGGCTATAGCTGGTCAACCAAATAGTCTAGCAACCTCCTCCCACCTGTACCAGTTTATCTAGTCCACAGTGTATTATCGGTGCGGAGCCACCAACTTTCCTTCAGACTGGGCAAGCAGACTGCCCCATTGTACATTTCACCTCTTTGCCATTTCAGGAAAGCCAATCTTGGCAGTGAGAGGAGGTAGGAAGCGAGAAAGAGGCACAGCTTCAGGCAGTTGTACATTGTGTAGTTCCAGCAGTGAAGGTGGATCTGAAGGAATAGAAGTTAGGGCAGACTAAGAAACTAAAGCTGAAGTCTTAAATCTGCAAAGTGAATCGTATGTATGTTAAAGTGAAATTGGCTAATGTAATATATTGAACCTAATGAATCAAAACACTAGGCTCCAGAAACCAAGAAGAGGAGACCTCAGAATCTATAGGAATCTATGAGAAAGATAGACTAACACATTTCAAACTTGTATATCATGCCATGCCTCGTCTGGTGAAATTTTGAAATATTAATCATTGTTGTCCAAAAACCAATTTTAATTTGCCTTCTAATCCTTTTGTCCTTTTTACCAATTTTGTTACTCTCCACAAAGTATTTTGTTACCTTGGGGTTCAGTACAGAGTCCAAATCCAACAGATGAAATGACACTGGAATCATTTAACCAAGCAAAATAAACTGTTTTCTTCCACTGTCAAAACAGACACCCTCTAGCTAATCATTTTGAGAAGCTGGACTGTCAAGCAGACAACTGTAGACTTTGCCTGATTGATACCTTTATGTGATTGCAATTTTTTTTCTGGGACCTTTCTTGTCATTGTCTCAACGCTTAATCTTACGCAAATAAATGTTGTGAAATGGTTGAGCCCTGTACTTCTATTGGCTGATTGGTTGAAACTTTTATAGGGGGTTGCAGGAACAGCCAACATTTTTCAGTACAGAATTTATGATTTATTTTTAAATAGTTTCATACAATTGATACTATTGGATTCATTGAGGCTGTTCAGAGTGTATGCTGAATGAATAGGCATGAAAGGGCCAGACGTTAAGCTGAAGGTTATGGGTGGAGGGCATGGGGCCAATGCATTGCCATGGAGGTGATTAGAGATTTTTGGCAGTTTGAATGGATATGGAAGGACCATTAAATAGTATGATTTGGCATGAGATTTATAAGGGACTATGGGGTGGAAAAATAGGCACGGAAGGGCCTATGCTGATACATGATATCGGCCACTCAGCCCATTAAGTCTGCAATATGTTTCTCACCCCCATGCTCTTGTCTTCTCCATTGATCACCTTACTAATCAAAAACATTTCTATCTCTGTCTTAAATATGCTCAATGACTTGGTGTCCTCAGCCCTCTGTGAGTTCCATACATCGACTACCCTTCTGGCTGAAGCAGCTGTAAAGAGGGTGAGTGGAGGCTATAAGATAGCATGGAGAGTGAGTGGGGTGTGAAGGCTCAAGGGGCTAGAATGTCATTCCAAGGGCAAAATCCTACAGCACTGAGGTGGAGATGTTAACCAGCCTGCATCTTGATACCTAGCCACCCCTGAGACTCCATTTCCAGGGGTGGCAGGTATAGCTTGACCCCATAGCTCCCTCACATGCACCTACACCACTCCCAACACCCTGCACTGCTACAGAGCAAAATAAGGATCATACCATTTATGTCAAGGTTGGAAGTTTCCAGAAAAGCTATCTGCCTCAGTAGCAAAATCCTAGACTAGACTCATAATTTACCTTTATACTCGATTGCACAGATCTCATTCAACCTAACAGGGTGGCGTGTGTTATCTGATTATCTACTACAACATTAAATTATGTTTGCTCAGTGCCAAAACAAGTATTACATTAAATTCTTTGCTACTGCAGAGCATAAAGAAGACAAGCTAATGTTCAGAAATTTCTTATTTCATTGAGTCACTTTCAATTAGTGTTGCTCTGGCAAACGATGTCAATATTTGAAAAGTCCCTGAGTTCTCATTTGTCCTAAATCAATGCAGTGACAACATATTAAGAAAACATGTGGGAGAAATTAAAGATGGGAAGGATGGGAAATTGAGATGGTGAACAATATGCCAAAGCCTTTGTATTCCTTCCAGACAACTAAATAAACTATGTTTATGGCAAAAACCCTGCTCAATACTGAAATGGTCATTAGGAAAGCAATGAACTTGGAGGTCCGTAAAACACCAATGCCGATCCGATGTACCTGTGATACTAAATAACTGGAGTTGAATTTTGCAAAGGTTATTGGAGAGAGATGCTCACAGAGTTTGCAAAATAGGAAATGTAATTTCAACCCTCAAAGGCTGTAGGCATGATCCTGGGAATTGTAACTGCTAGTTTTATGGCTGGAGTGGAAAAAATATTAAAGTCTATTTGAAAGGAAGCAACTCAAAAGCATTCAGTGAGGATTAATACTATAAAACCACTTTTGTGAGGGTTTATTAGAAGAATGCCACTTGTAACAGATCTAATAGAAATCTAACAGGAAATAATGGACTAAATGGATAAGAGTAAAGTTGTTAAGTGTTATCTACCTTGAGATCTTATGATATATTTGGTAGGGCCTTTACTAAGAAATATATGAGTTCAGTGAAAATTGATTGGGTTCTGTTATTAGAATTGAATGAAGTAGGACGAGGGAAGGCAGTAGCATAATAATCCAGAGACACAGATTTATGCTGTGGGGACGTGAGTTAGAACTTAGGCAAAAGTGGGGACTGCAGGTGCTGGAAATCAGAGTCTAAATTAGAGTGGTGCTGGAAAAGCACAGCAGGTCAGGCAACATCCAAGGAGCAAGACAATCAACATTTTGGAATGAATCCTGATGAAGGGCTTTTGCCCGAAATGATGAGTTAGAACCTGCCATGGCAATTGGGAAAATGAATTAAATGAATAATTATCAAATTAAAAGCTAGTCTAATAGAGACCACGTAACCATTGCCAATTGTTGCTGATAACCCTAGAATAAAGCAATTGCAGATTCTGAAAATCTGAAACAAAAATAAAGAAATTGTTGGAAAAATTCACCAGAAATTGTCAGAGAGAAAGTGGCATTAAAGTTACCAGTCCAATGATCATTCTGAAGAAATAGAATTGTGTTCAACCTCAATCTGCAACTTCATCTTACTGCAGTTATACAGGGACTTGGTGAGGCCACACCTTGAGTAATGTTTTGGTCCCCTAATCTGAGGAAGGACATTCTTGCTGTTGAGGGAGTCCAGGACTGACATATGAAGAAAGATTGGATCGACTGGGTTTGTATTTACTAGAATTTAGATGAATGAGGGGTGAAGTCTCATAGAAACATATAAAATCCTTATGGGACTGTACAGACTAGAAGCGGGAAGAATGTTCCCAACATTGAGGAAGTCCAGAACTAGAGGTCACAGTCTAAGAATAAGGGGTGAGCCATTCAGGACTGAGATGAGGAAGGCTTTCTTCATTCAGAGAGTTGTGAACCTGTGGAATTCTCTCCCACAGAAAGCTGTTGGGGCCAGATGATTAGATACATTCAAGAGGGAGCTGGACATGCCTTGAAACTAAGAGGATCAACAGATATTGGAGAGAAAGTGGGAGTGGGATACTGAAATTGCTTGATCAGCCATGATCATATTGTAAAGTGGTGCAAGCTCGATGGACTGAATGGCCTACTCCTGCATCTATTTTCTATATTTTTGGCCTGGCATTTCGCCCACTTGACCATGAGCATCAAGCCAAGGGATCAACTCTGGGCCAATCAAGAGAGCATGAGGGCATACCATAGGGCAGCACCAGGCTGCCCAGGCGAAACAATTACCTAGATTTTCTGTTCCCAAAATGGAAGATGCCAAAAAGGTAGAAAACTGGTCTCTGGCGTCATCATTGGAGCAACAATCGTCAGGCTGTAGAAAGAGAAGGTCCCATCCACAGATGGTGCCACTGCTGGCGGGGACCACCCCTTAAGATCCATTTTCCTCACCAGCCAGACCAGAGTAAAAACATCAGGGGCCGCTCATCTCGGATGAGCTGTTTATTTTAAATTTAATCTCAAAGATTAAATACAATCAGTCTGAAATGAGTTTAACTACTAATGTCACTTTGCGTTTACTGAGAAAGTAACTATATTCTAATGATTAAATACAAATGTCATGATGTCCCTAATTAGTTTTTGATGTTAACATGCAAAAAGCAAGGTTTTTAAATGCGACTAAGTGTCATTTAATTAGCTCTTCATGCGTATTTTTAAAATGCTTTTAAATGATTCAGCTGGTAATCCTCTGAAATCAGGTATTCCAATGATAGAACATAGTAGGTGAAGAGATCATAGTGAAGAAGCTGTACCAACATTTGGCTGATCTCAATCTATTTTTGGCTGAAGTGGAATCAAAGTAGAGTTGAATTTTTGATACTTTGGCAATTAAACAACAAAGTACAAAATGCAACACGGAAAGAAATATCTGACATTGTCTCCATGAATAGCGTAGTTGCTAGGAAAGTCAACCAGTGCTGCAAAAAGTGGAATATATACCAGGAGAGGTTAAAAGAAGTAATGGTATTTCAACATTTAAAATGTGCATTCCTTTTTGTTTCAAAACCTAATGTCCTCCTTTGTGAGTTGGGTGTGGCAATTGTTTTCGAGATGGCTGTAACTTCACGTGATCCGCTCAATTAAAGTGCTAGATGCTGAAAGGTCAATGTTGCTTGAAATGTTATAGAATGACTGTCTCAGAGACGGTACTATTTATTTTTAATTCAGTGAATTTTACTTCAATTGTATTTCTATCAAGGCAGGGAGAACTAGTTTATACTTCATATGCACAGTATCCATGAACTATCTACCTGATGGAACAAGAGGAGTACATGTAGCACATGCTTAGCCTGGTGAATCCCACTGTGTTAACGGAGCTTTGGACGTCGGCATCAGAGGTGAGTCCATAAGTTAAGTAACATTTGCACCATTCGTTTTGGACTTACTTTGTGATAAATGAAGAGTGCTTTCTTTCTGTTCTCTGACACATAACCATGGGGACCTGTGCTGGCAATGTCTTCATGTCTTGACAGATCAGAAATTGTTGTGGATCAAACAGAGGGGAGCATGGCATACAATGTGATGTTTTACCTGCAGTGGAGGAAGAAAGATAACGCTTTGAGAGCACACCTGTCTCTGACCATAAGACTGTAAGATATTGAAGCAAATTAGGCCATTCAGCCCATCAGGTCAGTTCCACCTTTCAATCATAGCTGATATGTTTCTGAGCCACACTCTCCTGCCTTCTCCCCATAACTTTGACTTATTCACTAATCAAAAACCCATCTATCTTTATCTTTCACACACTCAATGACTTGTCCTTCACAGCCCTCTGTGACATTGAGTTCCACAGATTCATGACCCTCTAGCTGAAGACATTCCTCATCATCTCTGTTCCTTCAGTCTGAGAATGTGCCTTCGGTACCTAGTCTGTCCTACTAGGGAAATATCTTCTCCACATCCACTCCACCCAGGCATCTCTGTATTCTGTGTAAGTTTCAATCAGATTCCCCCCTCATCCTTCTATCTCCATTCAGCACAGAACTCAATCATTCCTCTAATGACAAGACTTTCATCCCCAGGATCATTCTTGTAAACTTTCTCTGAGCCCCGTCCAACTCCAGCACATCCTTCCTTAAAAATTGGGGCCCAAAACTGCTCAAAATATTCCAGATGTGGTCTGACTAAAGCAGTATGTAGCCTCTGTCGTAGATCTCCGCTCTAGTATTCTAGCTCTCTCAAAAGGAATGCTAACATTGCATTTGCCTTCCTAGCTGCAAACTGAACCTGTACGTTAACCTTATGAGAATCATGAATTAGAATTCCTAAGCCCCTTTTTGCTTCACATTTCCAAAGCCTTTTCCCATTTAGAAAATAGTCTAAACTTCTATTCTTCCTACTGAAGTGCATAATCTCTCACATTCCCACAATGCATTCCATTTACCACATCTTTGCCCACTCTTCCAGCCTCTCAAAATCCTTCTGCAGACCCCCACCCCCGCACCTTCAGCCATATTTGTTCCTCCTCCTGTCTTTGCGTCAAAGATGTGGATAGTGATTTCCTCACTTTCAATTTATCTGCAATACAGGAGAGTGCAAGTGAGGCTGAAATTGCTGTAGTGGAAGGTTCCCTTATACTAGAGGTAGGTGTCGGATCTGCGACATTGTCAGCACACAATCAACCATCCCCATGACAACAGCAGCCCATGACAACAGCATCCCCACAATGACAGCATCACCATGAGACATATTATGAAGGTCCTCAGAGCTCCTTCAAGACATGTATGCATCACAGTTAGAGTTCACAAAAAGTTGGAGACCACTCTACTTCATTCCTCCCGTCTGTGAACCATTCCGGTGTAGTCTATCCAGAACCTGACAAAATAAAAATAAAACAGAGATGCAGGCAACATCTGCAATTTCTGCAGTAGTCTGAATGTCAGAGGCAGTTTCTGTAGCTTGTCCAGCAACAGTCTCCAGCCACAACTGTAGCATCTGTACCATCCGATCAAGAACAACCCCTTGTAACCTCTAACCAGATGCAGCCCAGAGCCTGATCTCACATTCAGGACTAAGGAGGTCCCTTCGCGAAGAAGGGGAAGATGTAGAAGGTTTAAGGAACCCTTTTAATAATAGATCTCACCTCATAATGCTGCTGCAACCCATTCCCTGTTTCATTATCAGTACATGGAGGAAATTCTGCCACATAGGTTGAAACCCACTTTTAACTGCACATGCAGTATTGTACTTTGCCATCTCATGGTTGACTTTTCTGAAGGCATTATTCATTATTTGCATTGTGTAACATAATTTCTGCTGGTTATGTTTTAATAGCTGTTACCAGACAGTGATTTTGCGCTGTTATTTAAGTTATGACAGTTCAAATATTAATGACACACACTTTGAACGGCTTTGTATAGTCTAGCGAACATTTTTATTTAACATCAATACTGTCAAAGTATTGGTGAGGTATTATCTGCATGCCCACCTCTGAAAAATGTTACCATTTCTAAATGAAAACCATTTGTTTACATATTTGTCAGCAGTCTCCTTATCATTCCAGGAGGGGAGGAGGGACATTCACAGGGAGATACACAGGGAGGCAGGGACATAGACAGGAGGGAATTACAGAATGATGGAGATACAACAGTCTGGCAGATTGAAGGAGTAAACACTGTACCAGCCAGCCAATCTCTCACTGTCCTAGCCTCAGCAGATGCTTCCGCCACTGTATGTTCTCCAAGATGCATACCTGCATTGAGCTCCATTGACATTTGTTCTCTCCAGGGTTAAAGGTGAGTCCTTGGTGGACAGCAAAGCTTTGCAGTGCACAACATGCAGCCATAGTCTTGGACATCATCACAAGGTAAGCACTGTAAGATGCTGCCTGACCTGCCCAAGCACAGAATCATAAACTGGCTCCTCCAATTGACCGACTGATCTTCTGCTCTCACGATCGATATTGTCAGACTCTGCTTTGATGACCCCTCTGTCTGTGTTATTCTATTAAGAAAAGTGATCTCTTGTCAAGCATTGAAGCTTCACTGGTACAGAGGAAGATGTCATACACACCTGCAGATGATGGGAGCTACGCTTAAGATGATTTTAATGACCTGTTCCAAGTGAGAGGTAATATTACATTGAAGGTTTATCTCAGTAATTAAAAGTATACTTACCACAGGCTTCAGACCTCTTTCCATACCTTTGAAACTTTCAATTCAAACCTCTCGTCACCACGTCTTTGATACAAACTATTCAAAGTGATGTACTAAAAATTCACACCATGCTGCCTATAACAGCTGAAAGTCTTTTAAGGGCAAAATTAACATTATTTTCTAAAAATGTTCCAAATTCCCCATTTCACTGTTCAACCACACTTCAGACCATTTAAATAACTTTACACTTTTCTGTTAAACTGATCTTCAAAAGAAACAATTATAGAACATAGAACATAGAACAATACAGCACAGAACAGGCCCTTTGGCCCACAATGTTGTGCCAAACATTTGTCCTAGCTTAAGCACCTATCCATGTACCTATCCAATTGCTGCTTAAAGGTAACCAATGATTCTGACTCTGCCACTCCCACAGGCAGCGCATTCCATGACCCCACCACTCTCTGGGTAAAGAACCTACCCCTGACATCCCCCCTATACCTTCCACCCTTCACATCACTTCACGCCTCTTGAATTCAATCCCTCTGCTAATGAACGCTAATACACCATAGGCCTTCTTACAAGCTCTATCCACCTGAGTGGCAACTTTCAAAGATCTATGAACATAGACCCCAAGATCCCTCTGTTCCTCCACCTTACTAAGAACCCTACCATTAACCCTGTATTCCGCATTCTTATTTGTCCTTCCAAAATGGACAACCTCACACTTGACAAGGTTGAACTCCATCTGCCACTCCTCAGCCCAGCTCTGCAGCTCAACTTATAAATATGATTTTCCAGCTTTTGCTTAGACCACAAAATAGAAGTTCTAAACCAATCAGCAAATCAAATTTATATCTTCAGAGAACTCTATTGATTCTATATTAATTTAACTGGCAGACCTTTAAATCACTATAGCTTGTCAAAGATCATAAATTCCTGTGCAGACGTTTAAAAGTATCATATGGACCCTTTAACTGGGCTTATGCAAGCACTTCCACAAATACCAATGTGTATCATAAACAGCACTTTGATAATGTGGTTTAGTGGTTAGCACAGTTGCCTCACAGCGTCAGGGTCCCAGATTCGATTGCAGCCTTGGGTGACTGGTTGTGTGGAGTTTGCATGTTCTTCTTGTGTTTATGTGTGTTTCCATCTGGTTCTCCAGTTTCCTCGCAAGTTCCAAAGATATGCAGTTAGACGGTTAGCTATGCTGAATGTGGAGTTATGGGGATAAACTGGATGGAGGATTGGTCTGTGTGGGATGCTCTTCGGAGGGTTGGTGCAGACGTAATGGGCCAAATGGTTACTTTCTGCACTGTACAGATTCTACAATACTATGAATATGATGCTTGATGCAGAGGGAAATCCACCTTGGCATGTCAACCTGTGAAGCTACCACAAGCAACTATCTGTAAGGCATTTGGTATGCTTTCCTTTATTGGTCAGAGTATTGAGTATAGGAGTTGGGAGGTCATGTCGCAGCTGTACAGGACATTGGCTAGGCCACTGTTGGAATATTGCATGCAATTCTGGTCTCCTTCCTATCGGAAAGATGTTGTGAAACTTGAAAGGGTTCAGAAAAGATATACAAGGATGTTGCCAGGGTTGGAGGATTTGAGCTATAGGGAGAGGCTGGACAGGCTGGGGCTTTTTTCCCTGGAGCGTCGGAGGCTGAGGGGTGACCCTTATTGAGGTTTACAAAATTATGAGGGCCATGGATAGGGTAAATATGCAAAGTCTTTTTCCTGGGGTCGGGGAATCCAGAACTAGAGGGCATAGGTTTAGGGTGAGAGGGGAATGATATAAAAGAGACCTAAAGAGCAACATTTTCACGCAGAGGGTGGAACGTGTATGGAATGAGCTGGTAGACGAAGTGGTGGAGGCTGGTACAATTGCAACATTTAAGAGGCATTTGGATGGGTATATGAATAGGAAGGGTTTGGAGGGATATGGGCCGGGTGCTGGCAGGTGGGACTAGATTGGGTTGGGATATCTGGTCGGCATGGACGGGTTGGACCGAGGGTCTGCTTCCATGCTGTACATCTCTATGACTCGATATGCTACACAATGAAAGAATGCAACATGTAAAGGTGGCCCACTATGGCTAACGAAAGAAATTAAGTCTAGTAATAGATTTAAAGAGGAGACACATAAAATTGTAGAAAAAATAGCAAGCCTGAGGACTGGGATCAATTTGGAATTCAGGAAAAGAAAACCAAGGAATTGATTAAGGGATGGAAATAGATTGAGAGTGAACTTGCAGGGGACATAAAAGCAGATTGTGAGAGCTTTAATAAATATCTAAAAATGGAAAAAATTCAGTGCAGATAAACATAGACTGCTTGCAGACTAAAACAGGAGAATTGATAATGGAGACTGACAAAATAGCACAGCAATCAAACATCTAGTTTTGTTCTGTGTTCATTGAAAAAGAAACAAAAATATTTCCTGCACACAATATGGAAGCAAGGTTCTTTTGGGTAGCTGCAATTGAAGGAGATTAGAATTCGGTTTTAAAAAAAGTATTGTGAAGTTAAAGAGACTAAAATCCCCAGTACCTAATCATTTACATCCTGGGGAAATACAGGAGGTGACCATGGAAATAATGATTGTCCTCTTTCAAGATTCTGGAACTGTTCCAGCTGATTAGAGCTATGGCAAATATAACCTCACTGTTTAAAAAAAGAAGGCAGGGAAAGAGGTATGGAGAGAGAAAACCAGGAATTAGAGACCACTGGTCTAATAACAATGTAATGAAAACGCTGGAGTTTTTTCTGCTATATGGTGACACAACACTTAGAAAGTATCAACTGTATCACACAGAATCAGTATAGATGTAGAACAAAAAAGAAATTGTGTTTAATAAACTTACTGGACTTTTTTTTGTGAATGTAACTTAGAATAGATGAAGGTGAACCAGTGGATGTGGTGCATTTGGATTTTCAGAAAGCTTTTGAAAAAAAATCCACATAAAACAATAATGTGAAAAATCAAAACATGTAGTTGTTGATAAGATACAGGCATGGATTAAGAATCAGTTAATAGACAGTAAACAGACTGGAGGAATAAATGGGTCGAGAGTGTAGTGCTGGAAAAGGACAGCAGGTCAGGCAGCAGCCGAGGAGCAGGAGAACCGACGTTTCGGGCATAAGCCCTTCATCAATTCGCCTGCTCCATGGATGCTGCCTGACCTGCTGTGTTTTTCCAGCACTACATTCTCGACTCTGATCTCCAGCATCTGCAGTCCTCACTTTCCCCTGGAAGAATAAATGGGTCATTTTCAGAATGAAAGGCAATGTCAAATTAGGTACCACAAGGATCAATGTTAGCCCGCAGGTATTTATGTTATATATCAATGATATAGAACATAGACACTGACCCATCTAACGAACTTGAGCTATAGCTTTCCCAATCAATATCAGGATATGGATGAGAAAATCAAGTATAGTATTTTCAAAATAAAACAAATGACTGTGGATACTGAAGACCTGAAGAAAAACAGAAATTGCTGCAGAAACTCAGCAATTCCGGCAGCATCTGTAGAGAGAAAGCAGAGTCAATGTTTTGAGTCCAGTGCCCTTTCTTCAGAACTTGATAATATTTCAGTTTTTACAATGCAAAACTAGGTGAGGCAGATGTAAGAATACTTCAGGCTGACTTAGATGAGTTGAGTGTGTGGGTAAAGCAAGGCAGTTGCAGTATAATATGGATAAGTGTGACATTCTCCACTGTAGTTAGAAAATGGCACAGCATTTTTAAATGATGATAGATTGGGAAATGTTGATGGAAAAAGGGGCATAGATGTACTTGTACACCAGTAATTGAAGGTAAGCTTACAAATGTGGCCAACACTTTGGAAAGCAAATGCTATGCTGACCTTCACTGCAAGAGGATTTTATTACCGGAGAAAGTTTTATATACAGGGCCTTAGTGAGACCATACCTGGAGTACTGTGTGCAGTTTTATCTACCAATAGATATATTTATCATTGATGGAGTACAGCAAAGGGCCGATTCCTGTGATGGCAGATTTGTTGAACGAGGAGCAATTGAGTTGATTTGGCCAATATTCACTGACATGTAGAAGATGGAAATAGGATATCATTGAAACATTAAAAATTCTCACAGACCTGGATAGATTAGATGCAGGAATAATGTTTCCCAGACCAGGCACTTCCAGAACAAAGGGTCACGGTGTCAGGATAAACAGTAAGCCATTTTGGAATGGGATGAGGAGAATGTTTTTCACTCAGAGGGTGTGAACCTATAAAACTCTCTACTGCAGAGGCTATGGAAGCCAAGTCACTAAATATATTTAGGAAAGAGATTTCTAGAGACTAAAGATGTTAAGTGTGAGGGGGAGACAGTGGGAGTATGGAATTGAGATAGCTATGACCATAAGATATAGGAGCAGAATTAGGTCATTCAGCCCATTGAGCCTGCTCCACCATTCGTTCATGACTGATATGTTTCTCAATCCCATTCTCCTGCCTTCTCCCCATAATCCTTGATCTTCTATTAATCAAGATCATGATCATATTAAATGGCAGAGCCAGCTTAATGGGTCAATTGGTCCATTCCTGCTCCTATATTTCTACAGATTTGATTTATGCACTGACCAAAGAGTTGATTTGAAGATGGGCTGTAAGGATGACTGCCCTTGAAATCAAGGCAGCATTTGACTGAGTCAGACATCAATGAGCTCTAGCAATGAGCTCTAGAGTCAATGAGAATCATGGAGAAAGACCGTTGTTGGTTAGAGTCATTCCTGGTACAAAGGTAGGTGCTTGTGCTTGTTGGAGGTCAGTAACCGCAACCAAAGGACATCACAACAGAAGTTCCTCAAGATAAAGTCCTGGGTTCAACAATCTTCAGCTGCTTCATAAAGTAGATTCTCTTCAATCTCAGATAAAAGGTAGGCATGTTCACTGATGATTGCATAATTTTCAGCACTAACAGCAATTTCTCTGATGCTAAAGTAGTCTATGCCCATTTGCAGCAAGACCTGGACAACATTCAATCATCCACCATAACATTCAATGGTATTATTATAACTGATACCCCTATAGACACATTTTGAAGGTCACCACATGGTGAAGATATTTGAACTGGGCTAGCAGTATAAATACTGTGACTATGTGAGCAGGCCAGAGGCTAGGAATCCAGCAGGCAACTCACCAATCAACTCTACAAAGACTATCAACCATCTGAACAGCCTGGATGTGGGAAGCTCCAACCACACTCAAGAAGCGCAATGTTACCCAAGACATTGCAGCTCACTTGATTGGCACCTTGTCTTGCCCCTTCACCTTCACTTTCACCTCCACCAGCAAAGCATTGGGACTGCAATGTGTACCATCTACAAGATGTATTGTACCAACTCACCATGTCTCCTAAAACAGCACGTTTCAAAGATGTGACCTCTACTGCCTAGAATAAGGCAGCAAATCCATGAGAATAACACGAACTACAAATTCATGTCTCAAGTTGCAACTGCAACTACATGTCTTCCTGACTTGGAACTATATTGCCAATCCTTCACTGTTGCTGGGTCAAAATCCTCTCTAATAACACTTTGGGTGTAGTTAACATCTGTGAATTGTGCCAGCTCAAGAAGGCAGCACACCATCACTTTCTCAAGGACAATTCAGGATTGGCAATAAATTCTGGCTCGGCTAATAATATCCACAACCTGCAAATGACTTTCTTTTAAAAATGGAATATAAACAGCAGCATTAAGTACAGCAGTTGGGAGGTCATGCAGCAGCTGTGCCTTTAGAATACTGCATTCAGTTCTCCATGCTGGAGGAAAGATATTGTGAAACTTGAAAGGGTTCAGAAGAGATGTACAAGGACGTTGCCAAAACTGGAGGGTTTGAGCTACAAGGAGAGGCTGAAGAGGCTGAGACTTTTTTCCCTGGAGTGTCAAAGGCTAAGGGGTGACCTTATAGAAGTTTATAAAATTATGAGGGGTATAACAGGGTGAATAGCCAAAGTCTTTTCCTCAAAGTAGAAGAGTCCAAAACTAGAGGACATAGGTTTAAGGTGACATTGGAAAGATTTAAGAGAGAACTGAGGGGCAAATCTTTCACACAGAGGTTCATGCGTGTGTAGAACAAGCTGCCAGAGGAGGTGGTGGAGGTGGATATAATTACAACATTTAACAGGCATCTCGATGTGTATTTGAATAGAAAGGATTTAGAGGGATATAGGCCAAATGTTGGCAAAGAGGACTAAGTCAGATTGGGATGTCTGGTCGGTATGGATGAGTTAGAATGAAGTTCTGTTTCTGTGCTGTATAACTCTATGACCTAATGATTTTTCTCAATGCTATAACTTCATTATAAAATGATTTTACAAACTGGTCTATTTATTGACTCAATAGGATTAATATATTAATTTAATTATCGACTGTGAATCGTTTTAAATTAAGAGTTTTGAGATCATTGGAGCCCTCCCAGGACCGACCAAGGACTAACTATTTGCAAGTAGTAAAACATTTAAAGCTCCACTGTAAACAAGTGTAAAAACCACTGCAGGGTCTGGGGCTCATCATCACTCTCAGTAACGAAATGATTCTTGGAAGTTTCCATCCGAGTTTCCAATGTCTGTTAAATGTTGTTTGAATTTCAGTGTCCCAGCAGGGACTGTTTATAATGACTAATATTCTGTCTTTATAAAAAAGAGTAGAAAGCAGTTATATAATTCATAGCCATAGAGATGGCATGGTTGGAGGTAATTTAGAACATAGAACACCGATGTTTGGTGTTATCTAATTTATTCAACTTCCCTGTGCTTTCTATATATATTCCTCAATATTTCTTTTAAGTGAGTTATCTCATTTGCTCTTAATTGTTACAACTAACTGATTTTTGTCAGGATAGTTATGGCCCAAAGTTAGGCCAAAAAGCCAGGATCAATCCTGCCTCAACTATTTCCAGGAGTTCTAACACAATTCTATGACCATCAAGCAATGAACTGCCAGGTTCATGACCCTTTCTGAGCAGAGATGCTGCCTTCCAGAGTCAGTAGCTAACTGGATCACAACTGGCAATGCATGCAATTCAGAACAGCGTCATGGACATCATCCTGGAACTGAGGTAAGTGAAGTCAAGAACACCTAGTCATGTTGGCTATGATCCAACAAAAGGGGGAGGGATTATTGATGTGAACAAAGAGCAGTACAGCACAGGAACAGGCCCTTCAGCCCACTAAGATTGTGCCAACACATTATGTCTTTCTAAGGTAAAACCTTTTGCCTCTTACATAGTCCATGTCCCTCTATACCCTGAATGTTTTTATGAGGATGGCCTTTGCCAGTGAAAGGGTTGGGGCTGGGAGTGGAGGAGGAGGTAAAGGGGGAGGCCTTCCCTAGGCATCAGAAGAGGCACTTAGGCTAGAAGTGCTGGGAAAAGACTCTTAGGTGGACTATTGAAAATGGAATTAGAATTAGAATTAAGTTTATTGTCACGTGTACTCCAGTACAGGCTTACAGGAGTATAGTGAACAGTTTACAAAGTTGCTATTCCCAGGCCATCTTAGGTACAAAGCAGAAAATTAAAGAAATAAGTTAAAAGTTAAACATTTCAATTCTTCTTTGTGAAAAGTAGAAAAATGAAGAATTACACTCCTCCTTTAGCCATGGGCCTGTGGACACTCCATGCTGGACTTCCCCATGAAGGATCGATCTCCCATGCGCTGAGCTCAATCTCCCCGTGCTGAGCTCAATCTCTCCCCTGTGCTGGGCTCAATCTCTCCCCCATGCTGAGCTTGATCTCTCCCCTGTGCTGGGCTCAATCTCCCTCATGCTGGGCTCAATCTCTCCCATGCACTGGGTTGATATCTCTCCTGTGCTGGGTTCAATATCTCCCATGGACTGGGCTTGTTCTCTCCCCCGTGCTGAGCTCAATCTCCCATGTGTTGAACATAGAACATAGAACATAGAACATTGAACATAGAACAATACAGCACAGAACAGGCCCTTCTGCCCACGATGTTGTGCCAAACATTTGTCCTTGCTTAAGCACCTATCCATGTACCTATCCAATTGCCGCTTAAAGGTCACCAATGATTCTGACTCTGCCACTCCCACAGGCAGCGCATTCCATGACCCCACCACTCTCTGGGTAAAGAACCAACCCCTGACATCCCCCCTAT